>NW_022172027.1:0-1641 GCF_008802855.1 Photinus pyralis
TTCCGGGGGCGAATTTTCGGGGGCGAATTTACCGGGGCGAGTCTTCCGGGGCGAATTTACCGCACACCTCCTCGACTCATACGCCAATTGTGACGACTTTAGGTACTACCCGCAGTCGACGTGTAATGGCCTCACTTCTCACACAGGAAACAGGCTCGAGTTTCCAGACCTGTGTATACTATACGACCGTGACCTCAATGCACCAGGTCGCGGCATGATTTTGCTAACCTTCAACTCACTCTTCGTTAGGATATCATCATTTCAGATGATCAATTGGAATTGAAGTTAATAAGTTGTCGAGTGTAACTAGCATCCTAACGCTATCTCCTAAATGATTCATTCGTCGGAGCGCACAACCAGAACACAGAGAAAGAAGGGCAGTAGGTGGTAGAAAACGGTTCCTTTCGTTGAGACCTTTAATTAGAATACAATGAGAGATAACCCCCCCCCGCCCCCACCACCAAAAACACCATCTAAGGAAATAATTTGTGGGGGGCCCCCCTTTTAGACAGCGATTGGTTAATTTACAAATCTAAAATATGTTGTCACACAATGTATAGTCGAACTACGTTCGTTCTATCCTTCATCTACAAAAAATACTAAACTTGATTCTTGCAATAATAGCCGCGTTGCAATGAAACAAGATAACTCGAACCTTCTTTTACAATAGCTTCAGTAAAAATTGCGCTACCTACTACCATAAATGATAAATGTATAAAATTTCGTTGAAAAATAAACTATTTATGGGCATGTAAAGTTGAGCAATGCGAGAAATCCATGCTAGAGAAAATTCATTAAGTATAGTAAACAAGTACAAATTGTGCACAACCCTTGTGCAGGTAAAGCGCATTTTTTTTAAACACCCCTACGAAATTTCTTCCATAAATAAGAAAGTTGGCACTGCACATCCTACACAAAACCAAATTTGGAAAATGGCGCTACATGTGCTTTTATTCCAAGTGGCTATGTATCAAATTTTATTTAAATGCCCAATGGTTATATTTGGTTTAACTTGGCACCACTAAAGGCATCCGTATGCAAAATCTGAGACCAATTGGTTGTCGTATGTAAAAGTTATGCACGTTTTACTTTCAAAAATAGCATCTCAGGGAATAATTCGTGGGGGGGGGGCCCCTTTTCGACAGCGAAATTTGATGGCCGTCTGGCACACCTTCAAGGTATAGGCTACCTACTGCAAACAATTCTAGGACTCTAGGACCATTCCCCTAGAAGTAGTTCAAAACGGTAGAAGTGGGTTCGGACTGACGGACATACGGACGGACGGACAAAACACAAACAATAGCACATTTTTCGCCCATTTTGAGGTTTTAGCATCTACCGTGAGCGGACTACGAATTCTACGATTGTAATGCTTCCAAAAGGGATAAGAAATTGGTACGAAAACCGGGTACCCTGGATCTCAAAAAGGGGTGGACATGCTAGGTTACTTTTTCGTGCACAATCGATTGCCACACAACATTATCATTCACGCACCTTTTAATACAGGGTGTTACACGACCGTTCGAAAAAAAAAAATCGGGTTGTAGAGGGCATCAAAACAAGCACTTTTTCCAAATAAACCGAGGGTCCAACGTGTTTCGTTTGGGAGCCCCCCCCCAAAGAGTGTTGAAATCTGCATTT
>NW_022172028.1:0-1047 GCF_008802855.1 Photinus pyralis
TTTTTTTCTATCACAGTAATTCATACCACTTTGTTTTATTGCAAGGTAAGCTGTTTCCTACTTCAATTAATTAACGTTTCGCTTTCCTGTATTTACTTTCCCGTAGACACTGCTAATAAATTTGAGTTTTCTTACTTTCATTCCCGCTAGGGAGCTTGCCGTAATTTTGTTGTAATTTTTTCGAAGTGCCGCCGCCATTTGCGGCTGGACTCGTCCGATTCCGGGAATTGCCGGTTACTCTGATTCAGTTTATCCGAGGCTTCCGAGACCGGTATTCCTTGAGTTATGCCGTCCGTCCGTTTCGCCGACAGCACATGCAGGTTGCCGTCGATTGCTGCTCACTATCAGTTCTGTGTGTCGAGTGGCAGTTTCTCGCGAGAACATTTCAAAAAAATGATTTCTAAAATAAGGAATTTTAATGCTCTCAGTTGAAACGTTCCACCCTGTTACAACTCACGGCGATGCACACATTTCTGAGAGTTGCCAATCACGCAAGTTTTAGGTGGGGGTCTCTATAAAGTCACTGTATGGTTAAAATAACCGCTCTAACATCTAACGTTAGTTTCATAAAGTATATAAAAAAATTAGTGTGGCGACATCTTTGAGGTGTAGGTTCTAACTAAAATAATGTTGGTAATAAAGTGTCCTGCATTTATCGATAAAATGTTAGTCCCCAATAATAAAGACAGATGTCACCACAATGTATTCTAAAAACTCAGTCAAGGCTATAAACATTTTGAGATTTGTGCCTTTCACTGTCAAAGAAGTAAACAACGAAACTCGAAAATTAAACTTTTCGCTTCTGTATTATAGCCTATTCCTTTTAGTCAGCGTTTTTGGATTGCCATAGGACAGGGCGAGTGAACGAAAGGCCGTCCGTACAGATTTTTTGACGATTTTAATAAAGTATCTGTTCGCAATATACGAGTTAAATGGCCATAAAAGTACGCCGCAATAAATAAGAATTTTAAATGGGTGTTCATTTTAAGGACTTTTGAGAGCTAAGTTTCATGTGCGTTAGGTTAGATACAAGATTTGTAAAAATTT
>NW_022172029.1:0-1388 GCF_008802855.1 Photinus pyralis
AATAAAGAAAATACCTCAAGGCTGCGTTAGTACTAACAATAATCATTAATGCGTTTCACATGAAGCACGAATTGCAATTACATTTTCTGCTCTTCAAAACTTTTGATTCTGTGCTTTATTTCAAAATTAATACATGCGTTTTTCAAATAGCACACAACGGAACGTTGAGATTTTTTGCTTTTATGGTTTTATGGTAATGAGTATTTATCACCAGTCACCATAATTTATTATATACCGTTAATTACTTTGTTGGTTTACAGATATAATTTTTCCGGTTGTAATTGTACACATGGCAAGTACGTGAAGCTGAAATGTCGACTAGAAAGGAATTACGTCTTTTGATTCTCTCCGTTTTTCTAGTTTGGAGCGAGTGGAGGGGGGTCTTACAAAAAACGACAAAATTTGTGTATATAAAAAAAAACTTCAGGGACATTGCACAATTTTAACACCCCTAATTCAGGGCCCCTCTTTAATTGAAAAATTACATAGCGTAGGTATTTTTGGTAGGGTCATGGCTTTAGCGATGGAGGAAATTTCTAAAAACTCTGCAACCCCAAAACTGTTCTGGTTCGTTTACATATGGGACATCTTGTATTAATCTAGATTTAATTAGATTACAGGTGGGCAACGACGAATAAGTCAATCATTATATGATATGAGCTTAATACGAATAGATTATAGGCAGGCCCCGAGCCTTTAGCGCCCTGGCGTATATTTAGCTCGGGGCCACCGTAACTATTCTTATAATAGTAAAATTGCGTATTTAGGGATCGAGTTTCATACGATTATTTATTTGAATTGATTTATAGGTAAGTGTTATCCAATGAGCCCGTTCCAGTCGAATTATTTGCAGGTTTATACTCACGCGGCATTTTAAAAGAGAAACCCCAGTTTCTATTCATTTTCTAAATATACGCAAAATGTGAACTAAACTGGGTAAAAGTCTCCATACGTAGACATCTAATGGTTTCTGAATTGTTAACTTTCCCAAAATCCCGAACCAGATCCATTACTGTCGGGACGTGCGAAAACTTATTCTTTTAGATAAAACCTCAATTTTTTCTGCACGTTCACATTCTACAAAAACCTAATGGAAACTGGTGAATATTTCTAGAACGATAGCCCATGGAATGTGCTTAGAATTTTTTGAAATTTTTTTTAAAAATTATTCCGAATGGCCTTTAACATCATTCAGTATTTTGGAACGTACAATACAACTCTTTCAGAAGTTCTCGGGAGACTTAGAGCACTAATTTCTATCTCGTTTTGATATTACAAACGTCTAAGTAGCGTGTGATAACCTTCAGATAATTCCCAATATAGTAAAGGTAACGTTTGAACGACTGCAAATAAGATTATTTTCAGAACAATAAAATTGGTTTTTAGCT
>NW_022172030.1:0-719 GCF_008802855.1 Photinus pyralis
TCAGGCAAGCGCAATAAAGCACGTTTAACGCTAACTTCAAAGGCCTGCTGTTTCCCTATGGTGCGTTCTCTTTTGAAAATTGGACATCAAATGCTATGGGGGTGGGGATTTCAGGAATAGGTCGAAGTCTAGTCAGAGATGAATATCTACGCATAAACAAAGCTTCTCTATGTTTACGTGCTCGAAGTATAGGCAGAGTACAGTATTTGCGCTTATCAAGCGAAGCGAATATCTCGGAAAATATTCGTGTTACGATCTTTTACATTTGGCGGCATATTACAGCTAATAATATAAGTTAATATTTGAACACCAAACTGATAAAGCTATCCACCGAATTCAGTTTGTTGTAGCCAAAAGTTGATTAAAACAAATTTGATAAAAGGATTTTACTCGTAGATATTAATAATGTCTAATTTGTTTTCCAGGCCCCTTCTGAAACAAATCAAGAACTCGGCCGAGTCTCACATCGTCTTAGACTGCTCAACCGAGAAAATTTACGATGTTTTGAAGCAGGCCCAGCAAATTGGAATGATGAGTGATTACCACAGCTACCTAATAACCTCTTTGGTAAGTTATTTTATCAAATAAACATTTACGCTGTATAGCGGTTAGCAATACGTATTTACTTTTCCATGCGGTGCAATAGGGCGAATTAGAATATATGAAATTCGTAGGGCGCATAAGAATAAGCGATTTAGGACGGTCGCAAAACATTCTTC
>NW_022172031.1:0-6941 GCF_008802855.1 Photinus pyralis
GGTGATTCCTATAGTACCTGCCGTTGGGAGCGTGTAGGTGGTGCGTAGGGGAGTATTTTGATATAGGACACTTGGGGTCGGAAATCTAAAATAAGGGTGCCAGAGCCAAATTTACCTTCTGGAATTTCGCGCCTGGAGGTAGGCAACCCAACCGGCCGGCGGTGCACACGGAGCGATCTCAGGCGGCGATGTGTGGCTGACACTTGATCAGAATTTTGTTTAAACCCACGAAATCCCGTCTGCAACGACGCGTATCAAGTGAATAAACACTATGGAAATAGTATAATAATAGTTGGCTAGATGTAGGAAGTGCATTGAGAACAACGGTGGCCACGTTGAACACTTGTAAACGTTATTGCTTTTGACTGTCGTTTTCCCTCCTCCCTCCCATGTCGCTTCCTCGCGCTAACTCGCTCTGCATCGCTCCGCGCGAAACGTCGGTCGGATGGGTTGCCTACATACAGGCGTGAAATTCCAGAAGATAAATTTGGTTCTGGCGCCCTTATTTTAGATTTCCGACCCCAAGTGTCCTATATCAAAATACTCCCCTAGGCACCCCCTATACGCTCCCAAACGGTGGCAGGTACTATAGGAATCACCCTGTATTGTCGATTGAAAGAGACAGTTGACGCGCGACGAAGGAGCGCGGCAATCTCTTGAAATCGACAATCAATTTGCGCTCGAATTACACACAAGATTTTTTCTACAATCGAGCAGTTCACATATTTCCAAAAATTTAAATTTTTCACTCAAATCATTTTAATCTTATGCCCAAATGAAAGATGTCATTTACTCGTTGTCATTGGATACTCTGAGCAATGCATATTTGATTTATAGTTAATAATTGGGAGAGCGAGCGTTTTTTCTATTTTGTCGCTTATAAGCGACAAAGTGACATTCCTCGAAAAAGATGACGTTTGCGTTGTCAAATACGAGCGCAAATGCCTACTTTGGATATCGATTGTGTAGAAAAAATAATTTGTTTCTCTACAATCGATATCCAAAGTAGACATTTGCGCTCGTATTTGACAACGCAAACGTCATCTTTTTCGAGGAATGTCACTTTGTCGCTTATAAGCGACAAAATAGAAAAAACGCTCGCTCTCCCAATTATAAACTATAAATTAAATATGCATTGCTCAGAGTATCCAATGACAACGAGTAAATGACATCTTTCATTTGGGCATAAGATTAAAATGATTTGAGTGAAAAATTTAAATTTTTGGAAACTGCTCGATTGTAGAAAAAACCTTGTGTGTAATTCGAGCGCAAAATGATTGTCGATTTCAAGAGATTGCCGCGCTCCTTCGTCGCGCGTCAACTGTCTCTTTCAATCGACAATATATCATTTTGCGCTCTTAATACACAAATAGCTATTAAGCGCGGTTTAGACGCTACGATCTTGGCTTCGATAAATCGTAACGATCTGATTGTCCAATTTATCGTTCAATAAATCGAAAGAGTGCGTACCTACTGTTTACATGTAACGATTTCTTGTTCCAATCTCATTGTCGATCACTGTTTAATACAGTTATTTTTTTACTTTTCAACTTGTCTTTTGGTTCTGTCCACTAATATAAATTATACTCGCATTTTTTGCTTACATTGCATGCTTACAATAGAATCTTAATCTCGATTATGATTTATGAGTAGCCATGTGTCGCTAAATATTTTTTTTGGGTGGCCAAACTTGATCGCCAGTCGCCAAATGTAAAACATGTGCGCTAGAGACAGTCCACGTAGCCCAAATTGATACAAAAATGGTTCACGTATAGGCAAAATTTGTCACAAATCGTAGCGATAAATCGCTGTTATTGTTTACACGTTCCAATTTATCGCTACGATTCGCAGAAATTGAAGCCGGCCGCCATCAACCATCCAATCCAAATCCAATTCCAATTCCAATAAATCGCTACAATCCTCTGTTCACACGCAACGATAAATCGTAACGATTCGATCGTAACGATAAATTGTTACAATTTATCGTAGCGTCTAAACCGCGCTTAACATTGGGTGTGCTTTTAGTTATTAAGGTATTAAGGGCGTTATGAACTAAATAACGGTCCAGGTCAACAGTGTAGAACCCGAGGGCCACCGGCCCGAGGGTTATACGTTGACCGTGGGCGTTGTGTTCATAACGCCCGTGGTGCCTTCAAAGTTTTATGTCATACTTGATGATTTTCCAAGAATTAGCGGTGCCAGATGATTAAAAGAGAAGATAATGAGAATCATGAAAATTAAGTTATCCATGGTCGTAACTATGGAGATAGATATTATATTTGTCAAAGTCAAACATTCTAAAAACTATCTGAAAAATGGCAGACGAAGCGTCTCATTTACCGGCACACGTTCTTGCGCGAGCCGCAAAAACGAATGAAGCCATAGTGCCACAAAAATCGAAATCCTCTTATCAAAAAGAGTACGCTACTTTTGCAAAATGGATGGTGAGTAATTTCCGTGGAGACAATAAACGAAACCGTTATGTTGGGTTACTTCCAAGAGTCGGTATGTATAAGTAATTATATTAGTCATTAAGCGGAAAAGTGATTTACACTCAGAGTCATTTTCTCCCAATTCGCTTTGGACGAAATTTTCAATGCTACGGAAAGAGTTAATGGTAAAGGAGAAGATTAAGAGTTTCCAAAAACTTGTGTAGCTACAAGGGTATTTAGAACAAGTTCAGAAAAGCTATCGTCCAAACAAATCAAAAATCCTTACTCGCGAACAGATAGTCGCCTTTCTTACAGAAGTACCTGATCCGCAGTATCTGATGTACTAAGAGGAAAGAAAATGTATGGGTCTGAGCCAAACTGGTGCGGTGTTCTCTGGTCAGTTCCAGAATTGTTCTTTTTACTTCAAAGAATAACTGTAAATAACGACATCAACACAGTTCGTTTTATTTAGTTGTTGAAAATAAAAAGTTCGTACAGATTCATTATTCCATATTTATAGGATTTACAGAAATAACGCCCGTTGCTACGCATAGTTGGGGTTGTCATGGTGGAGTGCATTATTTGTCAGTTAATGTATCTTGATTTAGGATTATTATAACTGAATAATAATCAAGTATGACATAAATGATTTTAATGGTAAGTTGCTGACAACCGGAATACCGCATACATTGTGCGGTTGTATGCGTGGCAGGGCTGCAAGTGAAACCCTATATCCTTCCTATATCGCTTTTGATGTCGAGGACCGCGCCTTCCTTTTCCGCCTCTGCCGACTGCTCGATGCGACGCGACGGTGCGCGTACGTCTACCCGTAGGTGGCTCTGCGCACCTCGTTTGCATTTGGTTTCTGTATGGGTGTTATTATTATTATTATTATTATTATTATTATCTTTATTAAAACTATATGGATTTATATACAATATGTTAACAAATGTGTAACATTATATTTACATAATAACAATTTGTTATGCTGATAAAATCATGTCATTAGTCCATACAATGGTTTCGAATTCATTGACTGTACATATTACGTTGTTCACGCACCACCAGTATTTAAAACTTTCGATTGTCCCTTTTCCTATATGCCAAAAGTAATCCTGTATGATTCTGTTTCTGAGTCTGTTGATGAAAGAGGTCCTGAAGTTTGCGGGGGGGGTGTTCATTTTTCATGGCATCAATGGTCAGGTGGTATATAGTAAACTTCGACAAATTTATTATGTAATTTGCTACCGTATGAGCGCTCGTGCGACCTTTTATTCCGCATAAAAAAAAAGTGTCCTCAACGGTCAACTAGGTCCCAAACACGTAATGTATTTGGACATCCAAATATCATGTGGAAAGCGTCACACTTTATTGATGGGCAGTTGACGCATGTATCAACACTCCTCAAATTTGCATGTTTTAAAAAAATTGGATCAGCTAACCGATTTTTTGAGAATCTCCATGCAATTTCAGACACGTGCCCGGTTGTTAAACTATTAAACATCGTCTGCCAATGGGTGGGATTTTGCGACCAGTAATTGGTTAATATCTGCTGCTCTTGAAATTGGAAAAAAATCGCTGTTAATTTTTCTTGCAGCTTTTTCCGTGAACTAGAGCTTAATTCGTAATCTCGATTCTGGTACTTGAAAACTCAAACGTTGTTATAGCTAGAGAGAGTTGGGTCCTGTTCCAGAAACCAGTCGTTGAAGATAGATTTAATCCTCTTGTAATGGTTTACCAATTCCTTTTCCAAAATTTCGCACGGTGTTTCAAGGCGTTCAATTAAAGAGCGCTCTTGTAGCCATGTTCCTCCAGATCGAAAATCGCTTATCGTAATGAATCCTGCTTGTTCCCAAATTGCAGTGAAAATTGGTGGAACCGTTCGAGGGGATAATGTAGACAGTAGTGTTGGAATTTTTGACTGGTCAAAATTTTTTACACTAAGGTCGGACTGCTGCGTAGTTTTAATTACCTCCATGATTAAGTCAGATATGATGTGCATCTGTGGTATTCTTTTTTCCAAAAACAACCACTGCCATGTTAAACCGAGAGAATCTGCTTTCCTTAAAGTGTAATTAACGATAATCTGCCATTTCTTGTCCACGTTAGAACTTATTAACTTTTTTGCCAACCATATCCTTAAAGTTTTTACTTTGGATGGAATGTGAACAACTCCTAGTCCTCCTTGTCGGATGGGAAAACATAAATGATTGTGAGAAACCCAATGGTGTATGTAGAATGAGCGTGCAAGAAAAGTTTGCATCTAACCTATGAACTGATTATAAATATACTGCTCCAAGTGGCAATAGCAATAAAACAAGTGAACTTGGTGCTAAAAAGGGTAACGGTGGCAACAGAGACATTGCGGTCGACGTCGTAAATTCTACAGCTTTGAAGAGGAACAGACAGCAATCGGTAGGTACCTATGTTTCCAATTTTCTCTACATTGTCCTATTGCGCAGAATCTCACGACTTTTTTTTCTACTTTGATATCGCAATACCTACCTTCATTATGACACCGAAAACAGTATAATAATGGCCTCTATAATTAAACTTCGAATTTCTCCAATCCGCAACACGCCAACACTAGAGGGCTCAGTCCTCCCAATGCTATAACCCTAGCTACGCCACTGGACTAGAATTGCACGAGCGTGCTGAAATTTTCATGTCGATATTTGCGGTGTTGACAAGAGGCATAAAAGTTACTAAATTCACGCACGTATCTTCAATTATATTAAATGTATGGTGAAAGATTAGGTAAAAGGAAAGATTAATTTAATTTAAGATTCATTTTAGGGGCTAAATGGATTTTACTCCATGTGGTAAGTCATAAGTGAACATTGTTAAATTGCTACTACATTTGATCGTATTTATTACATAGTATATAATTCAGTCAGTGAAGTTCTAAGTGGCGCCCAAAGCGACAATCCAAAGTTATGTTCTAATTCAAAGAAGAGTATGCTATCCTGAATATTCAAATGTATTTATATGTTCGCACTACGGATAATACTATAACTCATTAACTAAGTATTTACCACCTTAAAAACATTAATTTTAGTTAGGCAAATGATTATATTGTCAAATTGGACCTATATCATTTTCGATTGAATGGTGTTAATAGTTTCTGTAAGTTTTCATAAAATCGTTGTTTGTTTTCCCTTTAGGTATTGGTAAAAAAATTGAAAATTGTCCGGAAAATTTCTACTTCGTCAAAATTTACCTCAATTTGATAATGAAATCACGCCAACGCAATAATACGGGAACGAGAAATTATGCACAATTTATGGACTCGACATAACATACCATGCCGTTATACTTTCTGAAGAAGCAGAGTATCACCAAATTAACTATTTTGTAATAAAGTAATAAGTGCCTACCCTCGAGAATGTGGTGCTGATGCTACTGGATACTATCTAGACCAGTAGAGGGAGAGAGTGTAAAGTTACCCACTTAGGTAATACATGCAGTTAGAAATGAAAGAATATATGGTGAGACGGATGCGCTGTGTAATAAGGTCACTTAAACAATGTGCAGAGTGGTTCAAATTTGTGGCTCACCATTGGGATCTCCGTAACGGTGAGAGGTAAAGTACGGGTTTAAATGGGAGCAAAGTTGTTGTCCCTTTTTTGTGTTGAAATATGTTTGAAAATAGATGAGATATGGCAAAAAAGAAAATGTCAAATTTCGCTTCCATTTTTCCTAGCGTTAACGATCGAAAATGGGCGTCTCCCTTCTCGGGGTACCTTTTGTCGGAGAATCTGAATTTGTACATCACGCATTGAATGTATAAAGTTATAAATTCAATTCTACAAGCTACTGCTTTCCTATTTCTTGTGGACGCCATATTGGATTTTTACGGAATAAAATAAAGAACGAAAAAAGAAAAAAAATGACGTATCAGCAGACTCCATAGTTTTACATAAATTTCCAAGAAAAATGTCTAAATTAAACCTAATGGTTAGAAAGCATTTTTTCAGACATATCACACATGGGGGGCCACTATTTAAGATTTAAAAGTTGGGGTGGCTGGGGCGCAGCGGGTTGGAGGGGATGCGTCGCCAACTATGTCATGGTGATTTCCCCTCCGAATTACCGAAACGGATTTTGTTTTTTTTAAATATCTCGTTTATTTACTAAGATATGGGGGGTGGTAAGTTTTCAAATTGCCACCGTGTATATTTTAGCTAAATCGTGTTTACTCAATAATCTTTATGTACAGGGTTGCTCAGTATATTTTTATCCCACTTATTTTCATTAATTGTGAAAATTAAAAAAAAGTTTTACTGTTTTATCTGTACCCCCAATATGTTGTAACTGATTAAATAACCGCGAACGTCGAACTGCAGCGGCAATAGCAATGTCAACGTCAAGTTTATAAATCGGCCTTAATAATTATTGATCCTCGTGGGCATTATCGAAAAGTTGTAGGTTAATGTATAATACAGAAATACCTGATGCCAGTCATTTATGCGTAGTAACATTAATCCTTTATATATATATATATATATA
>NW_022172032.1:0-632 GCF_008802855.1 Photinus pyralis
ATTAGGCCGCCAAACCAATTTCTGCCTCTTGGTTCCATAGTTAACATCCGCAGTTAAGCCCTTCAGGTGTGCAACATCCGGATTGGTAGTCGCAATTCCCACATTATTGCTCCGGGCCACCGAAATCAGGAATGAGTGGCCAGTGTAGTAAAAATACGGCAAAAAGAACGACTTCTTCACTATTTTTAGACTTTCCAGGCGCCATGTTGGTATTTAGGTCCCAGGCATATGGCGCTGTGGCTACATACTTAAATGTTAAGTTTACCGTAGAAATAAATATTGGGCGTCGAGAACAGGTCAAAAAGAAAAAAAAGACGAAAAACGACGAATTTTTGCTTTTTTTACGTTTTTAAGCGGCATTTTTGCATTTAGGTCCCTATTATGATACCGAAAGTGTGCCTAAACGGGGTCGTCGTGTGTACTATTAGATGTTATTCTACACTGAGAAAAATAAATAGTTGAAACAACCAGAAAATACTTCCCTCAAACAGTTTTTGATGTTAAATATGGCCAATGTAATATACGCATTGTACGAAAATAGAAATTTTGTTAAATAAAAGGTATTCAACTGAAGTCATATTATCAGTTGATTAAATAATAGTAATTGGTTAACTCAACATATATTTCATATT
>NW_022172033.1:0-30753 GCF_008802855.1 Photinus pyralis
GAATGGGGTGGAAAGTGGTGTTTTGCAAATTGTGGCAAAACTATTAATTTTAGACGAAAATCTTCAATGTAACACTTATAGAGATTAAAAGAAAGAGCAACTTTTGTATCTGCACTATTTTCACATAACTTCCAATTTTCTTAGAAAAACCGGAAAAACTGTTTTCGTTTTTTATTCTTATTTTTGCGAAAAAAAGTCATAGGGGTTTAAAATTTGGAGGAAACAGCTTGTTTTATAATAAAAAACGAGAGATAATTTTGTGGGTTCGTAAAGTTGAACCGTTTCCAAGGTCTAAGGGAATAAAAAATCAATTTTTTTTCATCGTATAGAGGTGCGCGGGGTAGCAAAATTTTTGTAAGGGCTTACATTTTAATAATCAAAAATAAAAAATCCAATAGCTTCCAATAACTGGGGAAACAATTTTAAGATATACCTACACTGTTTTTGACATATTTTGCAACTAAATTAACGTATTTCGATCCGCGCTAATAAAAAGTTTTTGAAATCTGTCTTCCCTCTCCTCTTTAATGTTGCTAAAATATTTTCTTTTGTTTCCTACTGCCTTAATTAAAAAGATTATTTCTTTTTTCTGCATTTTTACCGCAATAAAAGCAATTCGAAGTAAAATCGAATTCTTTTGCTTCCTGAACAATTTGTTTCTGTTCACTAACTCTTCTTCCTGCCTGTTTTACAGCTGATGCGATTACGCTGGGCCTGTTGATCGTTAATTTACAGGAATTATGAATAAAATCCTCACGAAGTTTATTTCAGGTTTTACATCTCAAATCAACAGGCCCAACGCAATTGCATCAGCTATAAAACCGGCAGGAAGGAGAGTCAGTGAACAAAAACAAATTGTTCGGGAATCAGGAAGCAAGATCATTCGATTTTATTAATGCTTTTATTGCGGTAAAAATGCAGAAAAAAGAAATAATAAAGGTGTTTAAAACAGTTGAGCATAAGATAACAAAAGAGAATATTTAAGCAAACATTAAATAGAAGCAAGAAGACACATTTCGAAAAAATCTTTATTAACATCCAACACGTTGATTTATCATGTCAAAAACCGTGTATATCTATCTTAAAACTGTTTTCCAGTTTTTGGCGATTTTCAAGAATTTTTGCTATAGGAATTATATTTTTTTATTTTGGTTTATTAAAATATAGGTCTTCCCGAAAATTTTGCTACCCCGCGCACCTCTGTACGATGAAAAAAAAAATAGATTTTTCATCCCCTTGAAAAGAGGTGGTATTTTCAGAAATCGCGAGATCTCGGAAATGGTTCAACGTTACCAGCCCAAACAAATTGTCTCCTTTTCATCATAAAACAAGCTATGTTTACTCCAAATTTCATACCCCTACGACTTTTTTTCGCCAAAATAAGAATAAAAAACGGAAAACAGGTTTTCCGGTTTTTCTAGGAAAATTGGAGGTTATGTGAACATAGTGCAAATACAAAAGTTGGTTATTTTTTTTAATCTCTATAAATTTTACATTGAACATTTTCATCTAAAATTAATAGCTTTGCCACAAATTGCAAAATACCAGTTGCCACCCCTCTCAACCCCCGTGATTTCACCCGCGGAAAAATTCAGCTGTTTTAATTATTTTTCCCCAATTTCTAATGATTTCACCAGCATGAAAAACCCGGTTTGTACCGGTAACTAAAAAATATTGTATAACCTGGACTATTAGGTTTACAATCGAATAAATATTAGTTAACATAGGTTTCCGTACGCCACTGACGTGAAGGTGAAAATGGTTAACGGATTTCACTCAATTTCTTTGGGTGTATGTCGACAGTGCTGACGATGCAATGAAATCGGATTGTAGAAATCTCAAATCGTTTCCTTAATAATCGTGACCCAAGTCCGAAAAACCTCGTTATAGGTTTCCAGGTGGGCTCCAATTCGACTCCAATATAAACTGCTGATGCAGTGATGCTGAATGGACCTATTCCTAATTTTGTATATCTGAAAACTAGGAATAGTTATTTTGTGACACCCAGTATACTGAAAACGTATCAAAAACAAATTTTAAAAATTCCCAACCTGATTTGAGATCTGGAGGGGTATAATACATATATACCACCTGCAGACAGAAAACGACGTATTATTTTGCATACCGCAAACAGGATACCTATTTGTTCAGTATTTAAGGAAGTAATTAGCATTTTGAGTTCCACATCAATAAGTATTAAAAAGGCGGACCTAGCTACTAACTTTTTGAAATGCATAAATTATTTAGAGAATCCAGGTATTAACACTACTTACTAAAATAGAAAGAATCAAAGTTCCTTTCACTAATTCATTAAAAACTAATGTGTTTAGAACACAGCAATAGGTGATCATCAATTAATGTACAGTAACAATAAATTTAATCAGAATGATACAATCTCTTCTAAAATTCAAAAATAACTGTCTTGCCAATCTGATGTTAATCATCGGTATGTACTTTACTTGTCAGTATTGATCAACATACGCAAACTTTAATGAACATTATTCACAGCACTTCAAAACTTAAAAAAAACGCATTATACAAACTGAAAGACGAAAAAAATATATGAATGCCACGTATGACGGTGGGATTTATGTACAGATATCAACCATTTACTGTTGTCAACTGAACCCAACGTCCCATTCAAGATTAATTTATCATTTAATCATACAACCTCACCTCAACCGAGCATTTAAATTTTCAATTATTAAACACATTTAATTTATATTTGCGGGATTAAGAACCTATTAGAGAAATATGTGAAAATACGAATGTAAAATAAAAAAAAATGGCATAACAAAGCCGCACTATTTATCATCTATTTACGAAAACTTCAGTTCAATAGTTTTTTGTATAATTGAATGAAAGGCTTGCCACAAAGCAGAACGTATTGGTTAAGAAAAATTCTCTTTAAATGAGTACGATTCGAAATTTCCCGCTGCTTTTATACTGCTTTGTTTCAACTGTTTCAAGACCTGAGTGATTGATGATTTATTTTGTGTTGTCGGCCTGGTAGGTCTACGATCGGACGTTGGACATTGCTTTGGGGGTTTTATTATTTCTTGATGCGATCACGTTTTGTTACTAGATACCTACATATTATTTAATCGGTTTATTAAAATGGCGCATCGCTAACTGTGGCGTTTCACCATGGAATGTTGGGACGTTTGCGGCAGGCGTAGGTAATATATGGTTTTATATCAAATATGTTATTTATGCAATGCCGCCGCATTTCACTATGTTCATATTTTACAGTTGTTTGTCAAGATGGTTAACAGTTCTTGTAAACTTGGGCTTGAAATTAATTTATTTCTTTCGGCGTTGCCGACAAAATAGAAATAAACTTAATATTAGTAAGGTTAATGATGTTAAGCCTTCAACACGTCTACAAATACACAAAAAAATGATTTAAAATAGATTTTCCGTTGAATTTGTTTAACAAATTTATGACGTTTTTTTCGAATAAAATAATTTCATTAATCACACAAAGAGATAATATAAATTACACGATGCCTGTAATATGGCTTTAATAGGTAGAACCGAGATGTGCACTTACGCTGACAGTAATAAAAGATTTAAGGTACACAATCATCAATCATACACGTATTTAATAACAACCTACTACCTTGCAAAACATTTGGAACTGTGCATCATGTGAGTCCAAAAGGTACATGTAGAATCAGCAGTAATGGATAAACAAAAAATTTAGGTAGGCTGTATTAGTGATGCTTTTTAATTTCACATTCGCCATGGATTAATTTTTCAATTGTTTAAATTATGATAACACTTCTTTGCCTATATGCATCTCGAGTTGTGCAATAGCTGGCTAACTGGCTTGTCCGTTATGTGCTTCATATTACCTGCAACACGTTATATGATTCAAATAAAAATGAAATGCTAATTAACGTGCTCCTTTTCATTAATCATAATTCTAGTATCTCACCAACAAGAAGCGTAAATATTAATTAATTAATTAAAACGGCAATAAGAAAGGGTAAATTTCCCATTGTTACCAGATCTTTATTTCAAATATTATATAGTAAAACGTCTAACTCCCTCCCTGTTTTAGAATGAGTTCATAAATTTATTAACAGATTAACTCTTATAATAGATAGATCATTATCTTTCTGCCTCTATCATAAATAAGAAAATGGTAATCTGTAGATTCTACATCTAGTACGTTATGGAAATTGTGGCAACAGATTCAAATTCTCCGAAAAAAAGGGCCCATAGAAGGTGCTCACGAGAACCGTTCATTTGCGACCGTTTAAGCTAGGGAACATAAAAACCAAATTTGACATTTTCAATTTTTCGGTGATATCTCTAGCTAATGCCGTCTTTGATTTGATTTAAAATTGGCAACGCTGCACATGGTTTTTTGTCTCAAAGATGAGGATGTCTCGTGGGGTTCTCGGAAACCATAGAAAATACGAAGATGAGGTCAAATTAGAAAAAAGTTGCGCAATTAGAGAGTTATTATCATGACCAGAATTTCCAATAACTTCCGAAGATATGCCAAAAAACCGAAATTTGCCGATTTTGTTTTTATTTTTTTCTTATGTTATTTAAAAATAAAACATTGAAACTATTTTAGCTCTACAAGACAGCGTTGAGAGATTTTCAATGCAACGTTGCGTTTCGGAGAAATCATCCATCAATTTTATATTTTTTTATGGTCCGTAAAAATAGACATACTATATGTTGAGTAGCATTTTTTATTACGAATACTATGATGAACGGCATACCAAAAACAGTGACAGTTAGAAATTGTTGGTTTCAACAAGATGGTGCACTCGCACACAACACCCTAATTGTGCGAGAATACCTATCGCAGAAATTTTCCATTTTCCATGAACAGAAACTTTGTTTACATTAGAAAAAATAAATCCCGGCGAAATATATCTGTCAACTGAAACATTTTGAACAAGAGCGAAGAGTTTTAAAACGTTTTCCAAAATAGAACTTCTTTAAACAAAGGAACTGTCTGCGAGAAGAAAAGAAAACTGCCTAGAGAGAAACAATGTATGGCTAATTAGTTCAAGCTTAAAAACTCTTTCTTCGTTATTTCGCTTCGTCCTTCTGACTTCTCTATATTAACCTTATAGAAAAACTGCTATAATAGAAAACACATGAACAATAATGTAATAGAATTCAGTCGGGTGTGCCTTGAGGTACCATACTTGGCACTATATTTTTTACGACGTATAGGTACTAACTTTTCTCTTAGATTTACTATTTTACAAACAAAAAATTTTTGAAGTTGGTACTAACTGATCATTTGATTAATTACAGTGGTATATTTTATTCACTATAAATTATTTCCTTCTTAATAATTTACAAATGCTGCTTCTGTTTTACAACAAATTATAAATTGACACTAGGCCACGAACTTATAAATTAAGATGGACTGCTAATGCTAAATTGACAAATGACAGCTACATGTGGGCACCCATGATATGCACTCACTTGGCGCGAAATTCAAATCAACTAATAAACAAGCATTAACCTCACGTTTTCTAAGTAAATTACTGTCACTGTCACTGTCATATGTCATTTTCCAAGGCTGCAATAGTCTCAACACTTGAGCACTAGGAAAATTCCCCTATAATAGTACATTATATATCAAGGTAGAGAAGTACAGTATTATTGGCTGAGCACCAAGATTACATCTCGAGGCGCTTGCGCCGAGGGGTGTAAGGTGCGAAGGCAATAATAGACTTCTCTACCGTGGTATATATACTATTTTTTTCACTACTAGCACTTGAAGTCCTCTAAATTAATAATTAACATATTATATTGATAAGAAAGTGAACGATTGGACAGAATTTTTTGTTTATTAATTTAACATGTCAATCAAGTGCGTAGAAGTACAAGTCAAACAGGCCGTATTTTGTTCTGTCATTGAGATATTTTCAAAGAGTGATTTTGTTCGAATTTTTTCAAAATGTGATAATTTTAGGTATGTAATTTCTCTGGAAATGGCGGATGGTGGCAATTATTCATTTTAGAGAACTTGTCTAAACGTTTATTGAGCGGAATTTCGGGTTGTGTTTTCTAAAAGTGACATCGTGACAGTTCTCATTATTGACTACTAGTTAATAATGTCCACATTATTAACCACTTTGAACAATTGCCGAGAAAGCCTACTTTACAAGTGGAAAAAAGGTTAATAATCATGTTATCAGACGCTAGTAGTGAAAAAAATAACTAAAACGTGCACATCATGGCCGCGCCCATGCTGAGGCCATTTCTATCTCTATGCAACTGTTTGATCAGCAGTCCATCTTAATTTATAAGTTCGTGCACTAGGCGCAGTCACGTTTGTCACATATTCGACAGTATCGGCTATAAAATTGTTCAAAATTGAAATAGTATACACTATACAGGGTGTTTTATTGGGAGCTTTAGTTAAACGTTTCTGGGAAAGTAAAATAGGTAGGTTTTTGAAAATTTGTACTTAGGAGTTACTCTGGAAGCCGAATCGGTGTAAATTTTTTTCAAAATGGCCGCACATCCGGAAACACCGTAAGTAGATAGTAACTTCGTTATTTTGAATAGGAAGCCCTCTTTTTTATTGCATTTTTGGATTCTACTTGAAATTTCCGTTCTTTTGATACCCACATGTCGATATCTGCCATTTATGGTTTTTAAGTTATTTTGACTTAAAAAAAATGGCGGATGCAGATGGGACTTTGATAATTGATTACTTGAAAACGGTTGTAGTCATGGCAACCCATTTTTATCAGTTCATAGAGAATGACTAGGGATTTCTTTTAGTGTACCTAAAAAAAGTGAAGTTGCGTACAACCGCACTTATGGAGATCCAAATTTAAGAAACTTCAACTTCGCTTTGTAGTGCATTTGGGGGTACCACATTTCCAAAATTCATACAATTTCGTTCCAGTGTTCGAATGAATGTACGGCAAGCACGTGCCGCGATTCTGTCCATTTCACCATAAATAACAATTAAATTCCAAAATAGGTAAAACCACTGCGAATCATTTTTCGATTTTTGAAAAACTTATGTTAACCTATAACAGGTGACGGGCTAGTGTCACTAGATTTGTTTAAAATTCGATTGTTATAAAATCATGGCCGACTACTAAAAAGAAAATCCGAAAAAAATAGTGTCAATTCAATAAAATGGGAATAAGCCAGAAACTGTAAAAGATAGCTATAGGAACATGTATTGTCAAAATACGCCCATTTTGATTCTTTATCACATGCAATAGTAAGAAAATGGATATTCCATTAAAAAAAACTGAGTTTTTAGTCTTTGAAGTTTCATAAATTTGGATCTCCGTAGGGGCAGTCGTACGCAACTTAACTTTTTTTTAAGTACATTAAACGAAAGCCCTATTCATTCTCTATGCACTGATAAAAATAAGTTGCCATGACTACAACCGTTTTCAAGTAATCAATTATCAAGGTACCATCTGCATCCGCTATTTTTTTCTTAAAGTCAAAATAACTTAAAAACCATAAATGGCAGATATCAACATGTGGGTATCAAAAGAACTGAAATTTCACGTAGAATCCAAAAATGCAATAAAAAATAGGGGTTGCTATTTAAAATAACGAAGTTACTATCTACTTCTGGTGTTTCCAGACGTGCGGCGATTTTGAAAATATTTTACATCGATTCGGCCTTCAGAGTAACTCCTAAGTCAACTTTTCAAAAACCTATCTATTTTACTTTCCCAGAAACGTTTAACTAAACTTAACCAAAAAAAACACCCTGTATTATGTATCAAGTTTTATAAAGGACACTTTAGACACGAGTTTTATGTTAGACAAGAGCGGAGCGTACGAGTGTTTATAACGAGTGTCTAGAGACGTTTATAAAACGGAGTACATACTATACTTTTTTTTACGAAAATTGTTGAAAGTACACAAACAATATCAATGAAATTTTTCTCTTCATTATCATTTTTTGTGTCCATTTTTGAAAAACAGGAATTCGTCTTACAATGAAATGAATGTGAAAATGAAAATCGTACCACCAACTACCAACTTGATTTAGTCGTCAAAATTTCATCCGTATTTATGAAACTTCGAACGTGTTTAATTGCCGAAAACACCCGAATCGGCACCAATCCGTATCTAATGAGCAGTCGTATTTAAAATGACGCTTCCCACACGTTAGTGCACAATGTGACATTTTAAAAATGGAAAACTGGAAAGTGATAGAAAGTTGAGTTGTGTTATCGTTTGGTCGATTTTTTTTGTTCATTTCAGCTAAACCAAACCTTTATTTTTTTAACAAACTCATTGACACGGCATACATAACGCGCCTTTTTCAAAAGAACTAAATTTTACGCGTTCTTTTGTTTAAGTTGGTAGAGCATATTCTTCATTTTGGCACCAATTTCGTCAGGAAGCGTGAGAAAACACATTGCGTTGGAATACAAGAAATAAATTTTGTGTTCTTTTTGCCTTGGTCACATTTTAGGGAATATCGTTGGAAACACAGTAACATGCAGTGTCTAAATAGGCAGGTGCTACTTTTAATCTCGTTAATGTATAATAATGGGTTAAACGATTCACGCAAAGCTGAATATATTATATACATCATAATATACACTAAACCTTGAAATGAAATTAATCAATATACTTTGACAAGCAAACAGCGAAATTAAGAGTATATAACACATACGCGTCTCTTCGGGCCCCTGTAAATCTGTTTGCAACGATGAATTTAACGATTTGGTTTTGTTAGGAGCAAGTAACAACACAAAATGAGCACGGAAAAATTGCATTGTCAAACAAAAAAGTGGAAAAGGAACAAGTGATTACATAACAATCCTGTTGTTGAGAATGTGAGTGCATCTGATAAGAAAAAGTTGGAGGAGCGAGCACGGTTAATTTACCAAAAACCTGTCTTTCAGTAAAAAAAAAACACCTTACCATTGAAGCAAGATACTATAGCATCGATATTTGGATAATTACAGTCTTAAGAGTGTAATGTATCCCTATAGTAACCGGATTGTGCATTTATAGAGGAGAGTACGCAAACTTAGTCTTAAAATTTGAAGAGGTAGTCAAGGAAAGTGGTTCTTACTCGGGTTCTTATTTCGGTCATGATTAGCAAGGATATATTGCTCCGGCATACCTGCCATTTGGATTTCCCAAGATCAAAATACCTATGGTGCGAAAAATGGTTCTGTACACTGGTTACAGTACAGAACCATGTTACACTTGTTACAATTTCTACTATGTTCAACGTCAGAGATTTATGCCATATTATGCATTCTGAAAACCACTTTATGCTCACAGCGTTATGTCACTTTGTGCATGACAAGAAATTTACAAGAGTCTCACAAGACTTGCAAAGCGATATTGGGTGAAATCCAGAAAATTGGGTTTCATCAAAGACCCCCTTAAATATAATTCGCTCCATAGGTAACATTCCATTTATCCAATCAAATGATTAAAATGGTACTTTTACTTACAATGAACGAAAAAAAAGGGTAATCTGAAGTTTATAGGTACTTTGGTATATACTAAGTGAATATACCGCAACAAATTGGAAATCCGCTTATAATAGTACGGAAAGATGCTCGCTAAAATTGGCAGTATTGATTATCAAGCAGTTACCGATGCATTTTGTTATGTAGGGGTGAAGCGTGAAATATAGGTTGTACGTACATTATGACGTAATGGCCAATCACTTAACAGAAAATTACTAGCACTTTCTGTCATGTTAGACAACCGAGTATTGAAGAAGTTTAACGTAAATTCAGGTTATTATTTATACATAACTATTCATTATAATACCATTAAATGTAACACCTCGTATTGATTCTGTAAATGGATTTTCTATCACGCCCCAATATACGTCACCTACCTGTTACTAATTCTAAAATAAAAATTTTGTTGTAGGTATATAGTCATTCGTATAATTAGTAAGCAATGAAGAAATAGAACGATATAAATCAGAAGATTGGTTTTACGTGACTTCACACACTTTAGGTTTAGATGTAGACATTGCCCATTATGGCAAATTGTAGGAAACGATATGCACAAATCTCGATTGTAATCTGTATAAGTACGTGTTAAAACAGTAAAGTCTTCGTTTTAATATACCTAAAATGTTTGATGTATGAAACACGATCTCAGGTGTTTGTCGTTTTCGCATTCAAGTCAGCTTTTCATGATATATACTGGGAAAGCTGAGGATATACGTACCATGCAAAAATTAGTGGTAATTGGTAAAGACAAATTGTAAGAGGCACGAGAACCATGCATGAGGTAGATTCTTTGCTGAATGTTACTTAATAGGGACATTCAGAGACGTCACGTTAAATTTTTTTAATTTTCCGCTCAGAAAACATGTAAGGATACGCTTACTATTACGAAAATGTTGAGAACATTATTACCAGGAATCGTTTCGGTTTAGAAAAAATATAGTTTACACTAGAATTTCTTCGAATCACAGTACCTAGGCCTTCTATTTATTTCGAGATTTATTTAAATGGGGCCTATTTTTCTTTTTGGTATTCATTAACTATTTGCATTTATGAATATTAGCTACTGCCGAATGTCTATGGAAAAAAAAGTGAACATCCTCTGCGCCTCTTTTTGTTTCTTCATTAGATGACTTTATTTTTTATTTTAGTTTCGAATAGGTACCTAACCGAAGAAAGTATGGTAATCGTGAAGATTTTAAATATTTTTTTATGACTCGTAAAAAAGTACACACTGTATTGAGTAACATTTTTATTACGTCAAACAAAAAAACAAAAGTTGGAAACTGTTGGTTCTAACAAGATGGTGCACCCGCGCACAACACCCTAAACGCGCGAGCGGCGCGAATACCAATCAGTCAAATTTTCCATTTTCCAGGAAATTTGTCCGATAGGTATTCTCGCACGATTTTTGAGAGAAAGTGTACCATCCTGTTGAAACTAACGATATTGAAAATATAATAACGAGACCCAAAGAAATTTTATTAGAAGTTCCTTTAGGCGATCGATTTAGACAGCACAGTCATCATCGGGGTGTAGCTGGAAAATTTACATGTTAACATAAGATCAATATGAAAGGATGTGATATTTTTACTGTCAAAGAAATTCACTTATAGGTATAAATAGAAGGTGTGGAAATTGCTTGAAAGGCATTTATAACGGAGTAACCTGTATAGCAAAGTAAGTAAATTTAATTTGATAAAACAATTTTCAAACTTTTGTTTTTTTATGTGGCGTATATCGTATGTTACACAATACAGTGTGTACTTTTTTTACAGGCCATATAAAAAAAATAATTTGATAACGATTTCTCCGAATCGAAAGATTGCATTTCTCAACACGTGTCTTGTAGAGTTTAAAAAGTCGCAATGAGAAAGTGTTGTTTTAGTTTTTTTGTGTCTGTTCAAATAACTTCAGAAAAAAATGAATACGAAATCGCCAAATTTCGGTTTTTCTGGTATATCTTCGGAAGTAGGTAATCGGAATTTTTGGGTTTGGCTACAGCATGATTTGATTGTGCATATTTTCCATGACATCCCTATCTTGGACACAGTGCATAATAAATGGCAGCAAGTACGTCGAACATAAAAATACGCATGTATGCTTTTTTGAAAGTTAACACAAAAAATATATGAAAATTTAACAGTACTCAATGATCCGATTTTTAAAAAATACTAGATTGATAATTAAAGTCATCACAAACGGAGTAACACAATAGGCAGGACAACAGCATTGCGGTTTCTTTTGAATTTATTTTCATTCTATGAAATTTTGGTCTATGGTGCGTTTCAAATGCTATTTGATTTACCTTTGAATTATTTTTTATAAATGACAATCCTTTTTAATCTATTACCGTCATAAATAGAAAAAAATAGTTACGGCGTAGAAAATAATGTGTCTCCACATCACCGCTTGTCAGTTTTCTATTTACGCTCCTTTACGGCAGAAAAATTAAGACTAACATAAACTGAGACCATCTTTAGCACATTCCCGTCCTTCAAGTCTACTCAGTCTCTAAAATTGTGTACCTAGAGTTTACCCTGTTTACCTCTAGGCTAATAATAGGGGACTAAGGGCCATACTGCTATTACGAGTATATATTTTTCAAATCAGAAAGAAGAGAATTTTTGAAAATTGAATTTTTTTACTAACTTTTCATTATATATTTCCTGGCTATTTATGATAAACCCCACAACTTTAACACTGCACTTACCTATAAAAGCGGATGGCTCATATTAACTAAAAGCATTATTGCCCAAAAGTTGCACTATAGATCCAAAAGACTACTAGATACAATTATCATACAAAAAACCTTACAGTTTTTAACAGTTCCATCGTAAAATATAATAAAAACTATAAACGTATATAGTTCGTTGAAAGGTCGACACGGAGGGTTCTTGATTTGAATCCGAGCTGGAACACAGATTTTTTAAGTACATAGTGGATTGGATCAGTAGAGCAGTCTTGCCGGTCCAGTTAAAAACAAAGTTGTAAATCAGCATATGCATGATGAAAGCCCATTTTTGGTAATACAGATCAATATTTTATTAGGAAAGTTTAAAAATATCAGGCACACGAGTAATCTAACTCAAAATAGACTAGAGCCTGCACATCTACACAATAGCAGAAAGCTTTTAATAAAAATTTGAAGTCTCTAGCTATTATAACTGCTGACACCGGACAGCCAGCGAGCCAGCCAGCCAGACAGCCGGCCATAACGAATATAATGGCGTATTTTTTTCAAAAATGCGCTAAAAATAAAACAAAATGATTACGTATCTCAAAGCCTAATTCCAACCCTTGCCTTGCCAAGGTTGATCCATATGCTGACCAATACAGTTCATCCGATATTAATAATCTGCATACGATTTTGCCATTTTTTTGGTAAACTATTTGGATTGTGTAGGTATATAAAATTTAAACTAGTTGAAATGGTTTCAACTACATATCGAACGGTTCTGTGTCACTACCAATCATCATATGAAGCAGTATTCCCCAAATCTCAACTCAAGTTGTTTGCGAAAACTGCCAAACGCATTGCATTTATGTAAGCAAATGGTTGTTTTCGTCCTAATTTGATCAGGGCCAGAATATTAGGTTCATGATACTAGATTGAATCACTTTGGGATTCAGGTCGTTAATCACTTACCTACTACATTTCGTTATAATATCTATACAGGGTGTTTTTTTGGGAGCTTTAGTTAAAAGTTTCTGGGAAAGTAAAATAGGTAGGATTTTGAAAATTTGTAGTTAGGAGTTACTCTGAAGGCCGAATCGATGTAAAATATTTTCAAAATGGCCGCACTTCCGGAAACACCGGAAGTAGATAGTAACTTCGTTATTTTAAATGGCAACCCCTATTTTTTATTGCATTTTTGGATTCTACGTGAAATTTCAGTTCTTTTGATACCCATATGTCGATATCTGCCATTTATGGTTTTTAAGTTATTTTGACTTTAAGAAAAAAAATGGCGGATGCAGATGGTACCTTGATAATTGATTACTTGAAAAAGGTTATAGTCATGGCAACCCATTTTTATCAGTGCATAGAGAATGAATAGGGCTTTCTTTTAATGTACTTAAAACAAAGTTAAGTTGCGTACAACCGCACCTATGGAGATCCAAATTTAAGAAACTTCAAAGTCTATAAACTCAGTTTTTTTAAATGGAATGACCATGTTCTTAATATTGCATGAGATAGAGAATCGAAATTGGCATATTTTGATATTACATGTTCCTATAGCTATCTTTAACAGTTTCTGATTTATTCCCATTTCATTGAATTGATCTCGGAATTGATGCCATTTTTTTTCGCATTTTCTTTTTAGTAGTTGGCCATGATTTTATAACAATCGAATTTTAAACAAATCAAGGAATGGATTCTTTAATACCACTGATTCTAGTTCTAGTCTAAATAATTCATTAATAAATAACTCATTTAATAAGGATATAGGACAGAAAATTTTTGAAAAATCTAAACAGAGTCGTTCAACTGAATTTCTTAAACAACGTATAAGTCTGGAAATTAAGAGAGGTAATGCGATATCTGTTCTAGCAAAAATTCCATACCAAAAATGTTTCAACAAAGTTTTTTATATTTTGCATTGAATTTATTTTGTTAATCTTGCATTTGCAATTCAATTCATTTTCTTAAATATTCTCTTGTAGAGCTTTGTATAACTTGTGCTTCAACGGTTTGTAGTGCATTAGGGGTACAAAATTTCAAAAATTCATACAATTTCGTTCTAGTTTTCGAATGAATGTACGGAAAGCACGCGCCGCGATTCTGCCCATTTCACCATAAATAACAATTAAATTCCAAAATAGGTGAAACCACTGCGAGTCATTTTTCGATTTTTGAAAAACTTATGTTAACCTATAACAGTGGGTGATGGATTAGTGTCACTAGATTTGTTTAAAATTCAATTGTTATAGAATCATGGCCGACTACTAAAAAAGAAAATCCTAAAAAAATAGTGTCAATTCAATAAAATGGGAATAAGTCAGAAACTGTTAAAGATAGCTATAGGAACATGTATTGTCAAAATATGCCCATTTCGATTCTCTATCTCATGGAATAGTAAGAACGTGGTCATTCCATTAAAAAAAACTGAGTTTTTAGTCTTTGAAGTTTCATAAATTTGGATATCCATAGGGGCGGTCGTACGCAACTTAACTTTTTTTTAAGTGCACTAAAAGAAAGCCCTATTCATTCTCTATGCACTGATAAAAATAGGTTGCCATGACTACAACCGTTTGCAAGTAATCAATTATCAAGGTACCATCTGCATCCGCCATTTTTTTTCTTAAAGTCAAAATAACTTAAAAACCATAAATGGTAGATATCGACATATGGGTATCAAAAGAAGTGAAATTTCACGTAGAATCCAAAAAAGCAATAAAAAATAGGGGTTGCCATTTAAAATAACGAAGTTACTATCTACTTCCGGTGTTTCCGGAAGTGCGGCCATTTTGAAAATATTTTACATCGATTCGGCCTTCAGAGTAACTCCTAAGTACAAATTTTCAAAAACCTACCTATTTTACTTTCCCAGAAACTTTTAACTAAAGCTCCCAAAAAAACACCCTGTATAATAGGTATATGTATGACGTAAACAGGTACCTATACATGTGATTATAAAACGCTGAATATCGCCGAGAGTGAACAAACTTATCACTTATCGTTAGATTACCTATTGGACTCAAATGACACAAAACAATATAGGTATGCATGGATTCACTTTTCCTCTGGTGCCTAAATAAAGCATCCCTCCTGTCACATTTACACGAATGAAGACTTGTGACGAAATTTCTTAACGGATATTAAATTAACACGTTTGACTTTTGGGCAAGGCCCGTATTGGCAACTTTCCACAGCCATATTGTTTAAGCCAGACAGTTTGAACACCCTCCAAACAAACTCAATAAATTTAGGTAAACAAATAAATACTTACGAATCGGTATATAATGCGTAATGCTTAGGTAATCGCTTGTTTCTTTAACACTACCGTTAGCTACCCGCATCCTTCGCTAGATTTTTGCATAAAAAGTTGACTTCTAAAATTTGAATTTCAATTATTATGAATACACCTTAACAGGAAAGTGAGTAGAAAGGTGTTTACATATTAAAGTAACTGTCGAGCTATAAAAAGGAAGATTAATTATGTACTAAATACAAGGAGTTACTTACATATCTTTGTTTGAAAAGTTAATTACACACTCATTATAATCGGAATTAAATAAGTATTTGTTTAGCTATTTTCTCATAACACTCCCTCTGATGTAATGAAAGAATTAATGCAAGAAAACTCTAAATTATTTATTTGACGTTTTGTTCGGAATGACAGCTTTATAGCAATTCCCCAATGCGAACCTTGTTCAAAATCTAATGGAGGCTTCTAATGGTTTCACGATAAGAAACGTTATTGTTCAAGTGTACTTTTTAACATTTCACATGCGGAAATAAACAATAACAGATGTAAATATGGTGTTTATAAAGACATGTGTTCGTAGCTGGATAGACAAAGTAGCGCAATCCCTGAGACTCGCCGGGATATTTATGGCCCGAGGGTCACAAGCCATTGCTCCTGCCGCATTATTACCCAACAGGGTTTATATTCGATTGTGTAGACGTTCGCAAAATATATACACCTGTTGGAGTTCCTGTTGCTCCAAATATCGCACTTAGTGCTATCTTAATCAATTCTTATGGGATATAAATTGTATATTGTGCTCCTTCCCGATTTACTTTATTTACCACATCATCATCCAAAAAAAAACTAACGCCACTGAAATCTGTATTTGCCGGCTAGTATAAACGTTCTCGTATAAAAATAATCTACATATTATAAGAGTGACTAATTGTATGTATCCGGCGAGAGGCAACAACACGAAACGGCCTTATCAGGTTTAATATCACAATGGTTACCATAGCACTATAAATACCTTTTTCATTCGGCAAACTCGCTATTAAGCCACTGAAGTAATCTCCCAAGTGGTGTCGATAAACAGATGGGCGGGTAGCCTAGTGGATTGGCAAGTTTTCCACACTAATTAAAACGTTATATGCAAATTTCAACATTTTAAATTATAGTCTTTTCTACATACTAAGTGGAATGGTGCGGTAACATGGCCGCTGAACATAAAATTAATAACTTAATTTATTTAATACCTCAATTTTAACTGAATTTTTATAATGCGTTTAATAATGTTTATAAGCGCAGGAGCTAATAATATGCCTTACACACTCTTTCGAAAGGTAGAAGTCGGATTTGCACGCAAATTTATGAGCGTTAGTCAAAGATTAATCTTACTCGTATTACCTACATCAAAATGAATCTTCATGTAGGCTAATAACCATTTAATCAGTGTAAGTATAATATGGGAAGCACTTATTAGCAATTCCGGTCTTTTAAAAAATTATCAAAAATCTCTCACTTCCTAAAGATGCTAATTTCAATTAAGGCATTTTAAACACATTTTTGGTGTTATATATATCACTAGCGGTGTGATTGTTGAAATTAATTAGACTTTCCGCGGGACAAGAGTTGAATATATAATTTCAAATTATAATGTTGTTTCCTCCTTGGCTATTTAATTTGATGCGTTTTACGCACCTTAAAGTTAGCACATGACTGTACGAAATAGGAGTGCATCAGGCGCAATAATAACTATATAATGTTGTACTTACCTATAGCACAGATTTAAATAGTAGGCATATTTAAACTTGTGCTAATAGTTACCGAAGTAGGTATCACAAATATATAACCGCTATAGGTTTTTCGACCCCCTTGTAGAGTAACGACAGGTTTTAGAAATCTCAACAAAGTAAAGTAATGTTTTCAAGAAATTTGCGTGCGAATAGTTTGTGTACTAACATCAAGCAGGTAAAAGTAGGCGTTTATAGGTAACTTGCGCCGTGAAGTTATAGGTATATATCTATGTAATTACACTTCAAGGGAAACGCCAATTACGAATGAATGTTCATTATATTTGTCTTATGCAGAATTTTACGTGTATCACCGGTACCGATAGAAGATGTCTAACATTTTCTAGTTATATAGTGAATAATCATAGACGTAGGTTTGGAAATATTTATGGCATTCGTAAATTCTTCGATAGTTTTCTAGTTTCAATTGATTTTGCTTTAAATCCACGTATATGGTTCTCACATATTATTTTTAGTAATCAATTGAATATGTAGGTACGAAGTGTTTACCTATATACTTGGTTATATGTATATCTTATTTTACTATAATATATTGGTTTGTACTTTGTATAACCGAAAATTAGAACTAAAGGGGTTATTTGGAGGGTGTTATTTTTAATTAATCACTCATCCACTCCTGGTGCTTTTGTGGAGAGTACTATTAGGTAGATGCATTAAAAATGGGAAATAAGAAAAAAAACTTCCAACTTCCTGATACATGGACGAAAACCTATAGAAGAAAAGGACGCATGCTACCAACAAGAATCTGGATTCCAAACACGCAATATTTTAGCTATTTTTCTCATAAAAATTGTTATCTATCGAATAAGGAAACAAAAAAGTATAGTTCCATATAAAATAACAAAGTTGGTACCCACAGTTTGTGAACCACTGGTTAAAAAAAATGTTTTTCGTGCCCATTAAAGTATTGCTGTAAAATAGAATTTGTTTGCTAATTTAACAGACCTCGTAGTAGTTGTAGTATAGATAGCAATGGTGAACACCCTGTATTATTATCACTTGCGTAACATTTTATTTCTTATTATTGAGAGGTAAAGCTTATATGTACATATCGTCTTTCACATTAGATATACAGGGTGAGTTTATAGTTTCTATAACTATAAATTCAGTTAATTAAAGAAAATTTATTTCGGAAATGTGCTCCGATACATCGATTATAGTATTTTAAACTGTGCTCTTTTTTTATGTAATAAATTTTTATAGAATGACAAAAGGTAGGAAAGTATTAAGATTAGTCGTTCCAGTGTTATGTCGACTGTCGTCCACCGTTTGTCAATAAATTAGATTAAAGATTTGAAATTTGGTAATTTTGTGATATGCAGTAAAGAAGAAGCGAAAGCTATCATGCCATTTACAATTTTGGCCGTATGCAAATGTCAAGGGTGTACAATCTGAATAATAAATTCTAAAATACCAAATTGCCGTTGGTATTGCCGAAATTTAGTGTAAAAATGAGTAAGTATATCGCGTTCGCATCTCCAGATGCAGTACCTATGGTGCTATTGGACATACACTACATCCTTGCCAAACTTATTAACAAATGTGACAATGACAGCACAAGGAGATTATGTTGTGTTTTAATACTTCTATTTCAATCTCGATTTCAATCATATCTCAGTTTGGCATTATTGCGGTGAGGAACAAGGATAGTGTGAATAAGCACCTAATCGTTCTATCATCTTTAATGAAATTAATGTATAAACAACTTTTATAAACTCGTTGATCGAACCAATTCTGTTCATCCTCAAATTTATCCAAGCCTCATTCTGAGGTAGTGTTAACAGTTCCAGATAGGTGTATGATTCCAAGACAGTATGATTCCATAACAATCTTTTCATACTCAATGCGTGCGTTTATTAAGAAATACAGGGTAAGTAATGAGTCCCGGAACAGTTCATTATCCTCGTGATCCAGTGATATTCATTTAGAAGTAGACAATGGGATTTGTGTGTATTGTTTTCACTATGTCTACTTTTAAATGACAAAAACTCTTCTGAAGGACGCATAATTTTATGCAACCAAAATAACTTCTTAAAACAAATGAAAATCTGGCTGTCATATTAATTAATTGGAATAATGCTTTGGCTTATTTATTATTATTTTTATTTTTGTTCGTGTGCGATGTATTCAACTGAAGAAAAAGTTGATATTGTTAATTGGTGTAGTGCTGGGACAGTGCAGAATGCGTGTGCATGTTGCAAGGTTGCATACAATTAGGCGTCTTTCAGAAGAGTTTTTGTCATTTAAAAGTAGACATAGGAAATCCTTATGTCTACTTCTAAATGAATAACACTGTATGTGTACCTTTTTGTAGGTTGTCTAAATTTCAAAACGGAACTAATGTTATGGCCCAGAAATTATTTAACCATCTGCCTGATTGCATTGAAGAAACCAACTATGCTCTAAAGCGAAAATTAAAAAATCCTTTTAACAAAGGCCTTCTATTCGGTTCAGGAATTTCAGGGCCACAACATACAAGCGATAGTTTGAGACGAATGCAAGAATTTTGTATTACAATGCATTTAAATATACTATTACTATTCCTATATAAAAAAAAACTTTTTAATAATATTGGTGTGCGTATATAACAAATATTAACGCATTTAATAATTGTAATGTCTTCTTTTTTCGACTTCCGGTATAGCTGGAAATAACGTTACCTTTTTGTTTTTAAATGCCCCGCCCTGTAGGTATATTTATTGATATTGGACGCAGAATAAAAAACTACATATAAGAAATGTTATAACTAAGGTTTTTGTTTTATTCAAAAAATGATACAAACATTAAAATAAGAATTACTAAAATAGAAATACTAAAAATATGCAATTGTTAGTATGAAGATGATGCACATCTATGAAGAAACTAAAAATTTTAATTATGTCTACAATAAATGTTCGGAATCCATTAATATTATTGTTATACAGTCTGTTTCAAATTAAGTCGGCAGTATTGCCATAACTTTCTTGGTTTTCGAATGAGAAAGATGGTTAAAGATAAAAATTGTGTATTTTTTTCTAATTTAATTAAAAACAAAACAACATTGCATTTTTCAGATAATAAAAATGTAGGATTTTTTATATGGAACACCCTGTATATTATTACATCATATGACATGTTATTAAATTCTCTACAAAAGTTCTTAATGCACTATAACCAAAATACTACCAATAACCAAGATTTTTTGATTTTTTCTTTCGAACTAAGATTTATTCATGAAAATGATAAAAATACATAAAATACATAAATGATAAAAATACATCTAGGTATTTAAAACAATAACTGGAACTTAGGTCTTTTTAATAAAATATCAGGTGAAATAAGTAATACATATAAAAGTAAATTACAAGTTCCTATAGATACCTATTTTAAAGAAGGAAACGTTTCCATTTTCTATATTTTTCGGGGTGCGTAAAACGCATATTTTCTAGGAAACAAACTGAAAGTTTAAAGTTAGCTGTCAGAGACTTTACAACACAGTATTTTGGCTATGGTGCATTAAGAACATTTGTACACAATGCAATAAACTGTAATATGATGTAATAATATATAGGGTGTTCCATATAAAAAATCACATTTTTGTTATCAGGAAACTGCGATGTTCTCTTGTTTTTTTTACATATTTGCATTCAGTTAAAAACAAAACACAATTTTGATAAATTGACCGTGTTTCTAACACTACAACTAAGACAGTTAGCAATAGTGCCGACTTAATTGTAAACAAACAGTATAAGCATACCAATTTATTAAGCAAGTTTAAAAAGTCATTATTCAAACATAAATGACGAGAGGAAAAGCACTGGTAGGCACGAGATCCTTACCCCATAGTGGAGCGTATACAAATACAAAAAAATTTTGAAATGGGCATTAGTTTTATTACTTTTATTCGAAGTTATAGGCTTAAATAACGTAGAATTAAACAGGCGTTAATTTGATACCCGGCTCATTAAAATTGACCCAAAGATTATTTTTATGTTAAGTTTCAAACTCGACGGCACATACTTTTTAATCCCACAGTAGGTACTTTGGTCATGAATGTACGAATCAATCTAAAGATGTAAAATTGCCGTCATTTTTAATGAAAAGATATTACAATGTGCTTATTTTGGTCGAATGCAGAAGGTTACATTTTCTTGTCAAGTGAAAAAAGTAAACAATAATATGATAACATTTACTAGAGTTGTTATAAAACTCTAGTAAGTTTTATAAAAAAAAATTTGATATCCTCCACCTCCAACTGGGGGTTATCCACTTTGTCCAAGATAAGAATGTCTATCATGGGGATTACTTTTGAAGATATGCCAGAAACACCGAAATTTGCCGATTTTACTTTTATTTTTTCCTGATGCAGAAATGAGTAGTTGCAGAAAAATGAAAAGCACTTTCTCATTGCCACTTTTTGAGCCCTACAAGACATGGTTCAATCTTTAAGACAACGTTTAGTTTCAGAGAAATCATCATCAACTTTATTTTTTTATATGGCCGGTAAAAAAACTACATACTGAGTAGCATTTTTTATTACGAATACAACGATGTACGGCACAAAAAAACAAAAGGTGGTTTTAACAGGATGGTGCACTCGCGTATAACGCCCTATTGCGGGAATATCTGACAAATTTCTTAGAAAATGTAAAAAATGTCTGATAGGAATTGTGCGCGGGTGCACTATGCTGTTGAAACCAACATAACAGTTTTGTTTTGTTTGTGATGCCGTGTGAGCCGTATATCCTTGTATTCGTAATAAAAAAATGCTACTCAATACAGTATGTACTTTACTGGCCGTATACAAAAATAACATTGATGGTGATTTCTCAGAAACGAAACGTTGTATTGAAATTCTCTCAACCCTGTCTTCTACAGTTCATATAGTGGCAATGAGAACGTGTTTTTTATTTTTTTGTAGCTGTTCAACTAACATCAGAAAAAAATAAATAATAATAATAATATATTGACGGACAGTACCTCGGACAGTACCTATCCATTATAAAAATTCCTAATAACTTAACCATACAATTTATGTTCTAGTTCTCTTCTAAAATGGTACACTAAACATGTTAATATTAAGTTTATTTGCATCTGAGCAAATCTTATCGACTGTTGTAAACATGGCATAATTAGTCCTATGCATATTAATGTAAAATAATTTCTTGCTGGTAGTTCTTCAGAAAATAAATAATAAAAACGAACTTTGCAAATTTCGGTTTTTCTGGTGTATCTTTGGAAGTAATCGGAACTTTCTGGTTTTGTCTAATACATGATAATAAGTCTTTAATTGCAGATGTTATCTCTAATTTAACCATCATATCTCTTCTATGGTTTCGGAGATCCCGAGGGAGATCCCCATGATAGACATCCTTATCACAGTGTATGTGCACAACAAAACAAAAGAAAATTGTGTTCAAAAAAACGCCTGCTAAAATTTTTCGCAGCTTGTTGATAAATATTCCTATTTGACATCAAACAACTAATTTAACTGTTGGATTTTTCGAGATCGCACGGCAAAACACGAATAAAATCGTATTTGTTTTTGAAAAATCCACTATAAAACCAAAAATAGCTTGTAAAATGGGCAAGTAAGAACTCGAGTAAGAATTAGAAAAATCACATTTCATTATCGTCAGTTCTACTTTCCCGCGGGTAACAAAAGATACATAATATAGAAAGACAAAAAAAAATGTTGTATGGGACTAGAATCTGTACTTAATGTTTATTAAAAAAAATTATTACTTTATTTTTGTATTGTACCGATGATTCTTTTGGATCACGCTGTAAAATAGGTAGAGGTTTATGAACTGTTCCTTCAAGTGTGAGTCAATGACGGTAAACCTAGCGGTAAACACACTTCCGCTGAATGGGGCCTTACGATCGCGCGCATTTATGTCAAAACACAGGGCGATCTAAAATAAATACAAAAAACAAACGTACAGAAGGTAAATTGTAGAGGACTAAATTTTGTACAAAAAAATCCGCGAATAATAATCGTTAAAATGAACGGGATTATTTCCACATAGATGTCTGCAATATCATGACGCCACAGATTGCATGATCCATCATTTTTGCAAAACGGTTATTTTAATTTCGTGAAAATTTGGGCATAGTGTACATTATGCATAAAGGATGTAAAATTGTCAAAATAAATAGGGGGTTATATACGACAGTTTTGAAACAAGCATTTTTGCCTAGAAAAGATATCAGTTTCAAGGGATGATTTTTTGGAGTTTAACTGCACTTGCATAAGTGAGACCAATTGGGGTGGGGTATAGGCGAGGGTGAGTCTTCGCTTGAGTTGCGACCTACCACCTTATATTTAAATATCACTTAATTAGTTTATATACAGGGTGTCCCATTTATCTCGAGACAGTCGATTATTGCGGAAACTAGCTGGGATATCAAAAAATGTTTTATATAAAATGTTATTCATATGGAGGTGCCCATTCCATGACATTAGCTGGCCAGACACAGAGAGGTTGACGGCGCGTCACGCTAGATTTAACCAGGGTAGAATTGTCTGTCAGTGACGCATCAAGCTGATATTTATCTGTCGCAGTTCAAACCGGCGAATCAACCTCTCTGTATGTCCCTTAAGGGTCAAGTGTAGGACAACGAATTTTTTCAAATAGAAGCCTATAATACCATTGAATTTAAATTCGGAAAATAATAAACTTTCGTGTGAAACGTTTTTTACTTACACTTGCCATTTTTGAAAACACTCATCTAAAAGTACGATTTTCGGTTGGTGATAGGAACCTGTTCTATCAAGAATTTGGCACATTTTTATTAATTTCAGAACAACCATTTCGATTTACCCCTGGATTTACCCAAGCTTAAAATCGTTGTTTTTACTAACTTTATTTCAGTTAAATTCAGAAGCTGATGTATCTACCTATTCCACTTATCTAGCTATAGATACCTAGTGATATTTTGAAGTACTCTGTGAACAAAAGGAAATAATATAAAATAGTATATCAATAACCAAATGAAATATGATCGAAATGAGTTTATTACAACCAACTGAATTTATTGCTAAATAAAAACCAGTGGCGAAGCCGTCGCACACCGCGCGTGAGTGCCTGAACCTAAAGGGTACGTTTCATGATACGTAAGTTTCGGAGACTACAGCACTAACCTTTAATGCGTGTTGTTTACAAGAAAGCGTGCACCCAATTTTTAAATCTAAAATCTTCAATAGAATGAACGAATTAGAATTTCATTAAAAATATAACTATAGTAGGTAAGTACATAAAGAAGATAACTGAATCCGATAACGTGCATTTTCGTCTCGAAGAGAGGAAAGGCCTCTCTCTGACACAATTGGGAGAACACGGGTTCTTTAGATGATGATTATTTATAAACCACTTTGTTCTCACGTATAAACAAAAAAGGGGCGTAATGAAACAAATAACTTAACCGTAATGTAAATTGTAAAACGATTAAAAATGCGTTGATGAAAGAGATAGTGTGGGGGATAATTATTATGCGTAGGTAAATACAAGCAAAAAGTACCCTTACTCTTTGATACAAGGATTGGTTTCTGTTGTCATACAGGAATATTGCTGTACTAACATAACCTCATAACTTTTATATTACATACCTACATATCAACATATAGCAATTTTGTAATACTAAATATCATCATTAAACAAAAAGGAACTCCTTTTGAACACTGGTTTCTAGGTATTAGGTATATAAATAATGCAAATGCCTGATGCCTAAGTATTCATGAATTAGGTGCATCTTGCTCGAAGTGAAATTTAGCAACAAATGCACCTTTGCATTATATTTTGCTGTAAGCGAATCCATGTTCACGTTAAAGTGGGCCCACCCCTATACCTACTTTTAATTTGATGTTAATCAATTTGAGCCAGAAAATTATTTAGAGAATTATTGTGTTTATGTTTTCACAAAGACTACCTATAGGTAGTACTATAATACATAATATACTTAAATAAATTTTGTTTCCACTTGTTTTCGTTGACAACGTATAGTATAGGTACAGTAGATTTTTTGCGATATACATTTTTCATCACCAGCTTGTAGTATCATCAAATTTACGGGTTATAGATTTTAGTGTTTCCACCATAGAGAATTGCATATGATAGGTATTCAAAAAACCATAATCCCGCTTCCTGCTCATTCAATGTTCAATGCTTTTCCATCTTATCAGTCAATGGTATCAACCGGTGGGTCGCGAACGCCTAAGGGGTCGCTGAACGTGTCCAAGGGGGTCGCGGAATACCTCAGGAGCAAAATTAAAAACAATTATTGCTACAGTTGTTTACAAAGAAGCGCGAGTTTGGAAGTGACGCACATAAATCGGTGTGTTTTTAGGTACAGTAGACTCTCTATAATCTGCAGTATTGTGCCAGTTCGGCACTCCAGTAATCCGGCCGGCGTATTTTGTCAAGCGTGGTGAGGGATTTCGTTACTGAAACTATTGAAAACAAAGGACTAGGATCGCTTAGTTGCGGTGTCCAGTGTTTATTTTTCATTTTTTAGTTTGGTTACAGAACTATACAAATATTATTTCTTAGAGATAATTTTTGAATATGTCATTTTTGATTCTAAAATACCTTTTATTAGTTGTTCTGGTACCATAAAACACTTGTTTTGTGCATTTTAAGAGTTTTTATTGCTGACCTTCTAATAATACGGTAGTTTCACGAATCTGACAGCACTCCGGTCTGATATCGGCCGGATCACTGAGAGTCTACATGCTACAAAACAATTACTGTAAATTTTACTGTATTTACAACTTGTCTTATGTACTAGGATGTGTACTCGGATGTGTAATACCTAATTAAAATTATAACTATTGTAGACGGTTTTATTATGTATTTAAAAATCATAAGTCATAGGGAGGTCAGCAAATTACGCAACCCACAAAGGGGGTCACAGTGTCTAAAAGATAGAGAACGACTGTTGTAAGTATAATTACCTATGTAGGTATTATATACACAGAGGCACCATCCGACGATCCTCTTTTGTGTGATATTCTCCAACTAAGGATATTGCTGAGTTTTTTGGAGTTTTTGGAGTATGCATTACAAAACAACATTAGATAGGAAGTACCTATAGCACTACCAATTACTATTACATAATTTATTTATTTGATGATTATTATTAGGTAGAGTTGTTAATTATTTTTACGAAATGAGCACAAAATCGCATACTAAAGGTCCAGACCATCCTCCTAGGCCGTTGCACCACAAACAATAAGAAGCAGTCTATATTTGGATTAATTTTAGGCCAAAACATGGTGCGGCCGTTAAAGGTGGGTAGTAATTTGCTACATGTTATAAATTGCCCTTTAATTAAGTTATCCTATACAGAAATGATTAATAACTATTAATTAGTTATTAATAGCGCCATTTTTTTTCTTTTTTCCAAAAAATTGAAATTGCATTTTTCATCTCTAATAAATCTGTAAAAGTTGACAAATATTTAAATATTACGTACGTACATTTTTCTCACGCACTTAATCTAATGGAACAATTCCCAATTTTTAGCTACCTATATGCATGGTGTCTTCTCATAATTGAATTTTCCAAAACATCGGCATAAATGTTAGGGTATAAGCGTAATTATATAAAATTCATTACCTGTCTAATTTTTTAATCTATAGTTAACATTGGTAAATATGTCGTGCAATATTAATTGTTATACTTACGAGCTGAGTTAAGCATGTAAACAAAAGTGTTATTAGATTCATAAAAAAGTTTATAACTACCTACTATTTAAAATTACAAAGAATACGACCACATTATCAGTAAGGAAAGTATACTGAACCCCACTTTGAAACTTTCCGTCACTTAATTTCTAGCCATCAATATATAGGTATTAGTAGCTGCTTTAGTGAAGCAGGCCATTAAGAGGGGCAATATGCCACTTAACACTAACCGCTTGTTCGCCCTTGATGTAATGTTCTATATACAATTTTTGAAAACACGCTTAAGATAAAAAATACATAAATTTTATGAAAAAAAGCTTGTAATTTCGATATTTTCGTTTGATTTACGAGATAGTTTTGGCTACTTCAAACAGTTCTTTTTGATTTATTTAACACAATATATCAGTTGGTACAGATTTTATATAAGATAAATTAGTCATTATTAATGCGAGATTTAAGTTTGTGTTGAAAAATGTAGTTGGAATATTTTCTCTACTAAGAAGACAAAAATCTATTTATTGTTTGTAGGCCTACTCAAATTAAGTCATTCACGCACACTCTCTCAAACAAACGCGTATCTATGTTATTTATTTATTTAATGATATATTTACTGCAGAGGGCTTTATTTTTATTTACGCCTTAAATTTTTTATATAACCGTGGGCATTACCTTCGAATTGAGAATAAAATCGCATAATAAAGGTCAAACCATTCTCTAAGGCCGTTGCACCACACAAAGTTAGTAAGAAGCAATCTACCTATATTTGTATTTGTATTGAAGATACACTTTAGGCCAAAACAATGGTGCGGCCGTTACCTATATAGGTGGGTAGTAATTTGCTACATGTTGTAAATTGCACATTAATTAAGCTATTATCCTATACTGAAATGATTAATAACTATTAATTAAATATTAATAGCCCCTTTTTTTCTCTTTCATTTTTTGTGTGTATACCTATAGGTACGAGTAAGTATTTATCACGGATGTCAAATGTATACCTACTTCCGAGCCTACTTCTGAATTTTTAACTGTATAGGTTTGGAGGTAGATCTAGGTAGGTATCGTCGGCAAAGTGCGCCAAGCAATGATTTGATTAATTTACAGAGGTTTGGAAAGTGAGTTGGTGCAATTAGGAAGTAGGTAAATTAAAATAACTAAAATCCATTACGCTAATTAATTATATTATACAATTTGTAAAGAAATAAATCATAATTACCGCGGTTAGAAGTAGACGCATACATTTTTGTTATATTATGATAAGGATGTTCAAGTGATTTATTTAATTCTGTATTACAAAAACTTATGGTATATAATTAAGTTGCGTTGTATTCATATATTAATTGATTAAAAACAGTCAAATTAGGGAACTTATAGGCTTCTTTTTTTAATCATAAGGTACGGAAATACTTTTAAGTAAAGTTATAGGTATAAGGTGAAGATATTTCCATTAATATTGCACCCTATTTTAACAGTAAATTATAAGGAGTCCCCACGTTTGGCAGATTTATGGCTAAATTATTGTCTGTTTATTTGATTTTATTTGAGTGCGTCTATAAAAGTTGTCTTGCCTTTGCATAGGGGCGTTACAATACCTTGTGCTTGCAAATCGTGCTCCAAGCAGTGCACTGCAGGTCTGTTATTATCTCATCTTCAATCTCGTAATTGTTATGTATGAAATTACATCTAAATAAAGAAATATTATAAATTGAGTAGGTCGATTAATAACAATGCTAAGTACGCTGAGCGAGAGTCATCTCAATGTCCAAAACGTTAAATTTTAATGTTAAGTCTAGGCGGGAAATGACCGCTCGACTTCGGGGCAGATGGGGGCCTAAAGGTCGGGCGAAGTGTATACGTATTTGATTTATTACTCTTCTACGGACCGAAACACAGCCCTTCAACAGTGTGACACGACCTATATTCTAGATTTAACGATAGACAATTAAACTAGTTTCGCTCGGAAATCTTTCCTTTTTAAAACTACATAATAATAAAGAGATTATCACTTACTTTGTCCTAAATGAACTCGTTTCATCCAGGGATAAATTTGTGGGGGATTTTGAGACGTAGAATTCTTGGAATTATTATTACTTCCTCCCGTTTTTTCTGTACTTGAAGTGGAGCTCGTGCTGGATGCCGGCGACGATAAATTTTGTGACGCAGTTGTCGAAGAAGTTGGCTGTTTTCCTTGAGGTGACGTGCTGACTGATAAGGGTGAAGTTAATGCTGAATTTTTGGCAGTTAACGTTGCGTTACTACTGGTTTGACTACTAGACATAGGAGGAGTACTTCTTGCGGGCGCACCGGTTGTGCTCAAATCTTGCGGGGAAGCTACCCCTGTGGATGATGTCGAATCGGCGTATTTACAACTTGCAGCCGCATTCAATATGCCTGGACTTTGAGCGCCCGGACTTGAATGATGCATATGTGTAGAGGTTCCCGTTAATCTTTGTGGTTGCAGTTGCGTGTAATCTCCCATTGCGGGTTGTAAGCCGTGTCCTGGGGCAGGGGTCGCGTAGGGATGCTGGTGATACTGAGGACCTACCTGTGGTGGCGAGTAGCATGCCGGTGGATAACTAGATGCAGATGCCGCGTTTGGGTTATAATAATCGGACCCAGGACTAGATACTTGGTGGGCTGCTTGATCGGAAGCAGCCGCAGCGCGTGGTTGCTGACCGTAGCACTGCGCTAAAGAGTTTACAAATTGATAAGAACTCATTGTTTCGTACATTCAAATGGCGTAAAATTTAATTATAAGAACTCATTGTTTCGTACATTCAAATGGCGTAAAATTTAATTACATGTCTGCATAAGTAAGGGAAATCTCAAATAAATTGTTCCACATTGATAAATCGCTTACAGCAATTACATTTAATTGGATTATAATCCACCAATAATTTTCACAATCACAATAAATTGCACTGCACGTGTTAAGGTAATTATTTTCGATAAAGCTCGTTTAAAAATAATTATCACCGTATATCATCGCGACTGTAAAGTTTTAGAAGTATGAAGGTACTGCAGCTCAAGTGAGTCACGTGGAAGTTTATATGATAGTGATAGACATTCGCGTCGGGACGATTGCGTAGCGGCGCCACAACTGCCCAATCCCACACGTTGATTGGGTTTACTGTGCGAGGATGCGATTCTTTGAACATCTGGTTTCGGTGGGGAAAGGAGCATTACAACAAAGGGGATGGTGTGCTTTTACATAGCGTGTAGGACAGAGATGGCTTAAGATCTGGGGAGCCACCAAAACAGCATGCTTGGCGTGTAATATTAATCTAAGCGCAGGCGCTGGGTGGAGTTTTAGCGGGGAACGAGGCGTTACTTATAGGGTTAGAAATTGATAATTTGTTGTGAATTGTTTAAGATTTGATGCTCAGCTGAGCAGTTTATTCTACGTTGCTACACTACGTACCGGTTGCATACAAATTTAACGATTCGTTAGCGTAATCGTACCAATTGTTCCCCGATTTTAAATTTCAATTTTGTTTGCGGAACAAATCAGACATATTCCATTTAAAGTGACAATACGAACTTTGTTATCCTCCCGAACTCCTAATTTAAATGTTTTAATCAACAACTTCTTGTTTATTTGCAGTAGGTATCAATCCTAAAAAAACAAGTACCTTAAAACTTTGTAATAATTAATTCTATGAACTTATGGGGCAATATCTACCTATGTGTTTTCTTTTAGGTAGCTACAGGCTACAGATCAAGTGAAAATAATATTTTACTTTGATAGTAATACGATATAAAATTCCCCCTAATGAACTACCGCACATTTAGTGAAAAAAATTGTGGTGAATGTAAAGCTAAGTGTATGGCGACAAAGTATAAAAAGTTGATTTTGGTAGAATGCCCCTAAACGTTGCCATCACTTGATTGAATAA
>NW_022172034.1:0-17148 GCF_008802855.1 Photinus pyralis
AAACAAACTTTTCGAAATGGGTGCTTAAATGACTTAAATGACTTAAATAAATCTGTGTGTAAAGTTAAGCCTCCGTCAGCTTACCTGCAATTGCCCTGTCTCGCACAGTCGGAAGTGAACTTCTTGAAAGACCTGTCTGCAGGGTAACTGACGGTTTGGATACCGCTCACCGTACGCTCGTCGTGCAGCTCGTGCGTTACCATTTGCCAATCCGTACATGAAGTGCATGTCCGCGTATTCCGTGTTAGTAAAACGTGCCATAGTGTTTATTCACTTGATACCCGTCGTTGCAGACGGGATTTCGTGGGTTTAAACAAAATTCTGATCAAGTGTCAGCCACACATCGCCGCCTGAGATCGCTCCGTGTGCACCGCCGGCCGGTTGGGTTGCGCGAAATTCCAGAAGGTAAATTTGGCTCTGGCACCCTTATTTTAGATTTCCGACCCCAAGTGTCCTATATCAAAATACTCCCCTACGCACCACCTACACGCTCCCAAACGGTGGCAGGTACTATAGGAATCACCCTGTATAGAAAGAGTTATTAGACGTGTAAGGGAATTTCAGTATCTAAAACCTCATTCTGTAATTAATCACAGTTTGATAGGGCACACCGATGCTGTTGTACAAATTGCTTGTGCATTAATTAATTTACAACACCCAATAATAAAACAAGAATAGTATCTACCTAATGCATTTGTTATTTATTTACCTACACTGTCAATCAATTTTGGATACACAAACATTTTCCAATTTTCTACAGCTAATAAAATTAAATTATTTACAAATTGCTCATCAAAATATAAGTGGATTAACTGTACATCATGATCTTTTTCAAACTCTGGAGATGCTACACAAAACCAACCCTCTTTCCTACCTGTACACAACATCTGTAAATTTACTTGTGCCCTAAATTTTGTTGTTATGTCACCGTCTTTAATATATAGTTTGGCTGACTTGGCACTGCTTGGACATTTAATTTCTATGACATACTTTTCTGTAATTCCATCCGGTGAAGCTCCCAATACAGGAAACATGGGCAACGTGAAGAAACCACAAGGATTCACCTTATACTTCAATTTTTCCTCCACACGCTTAAGCACCTGGTGTTCTAGCAGCCTACCCCTTTTCATAAATCTGGTATCCATAACTTTATATGCACCTATTACCCCTTCTATCAGCGTACCATCAGCGGTTTTGCAATGTGCAAACTCGTATAACTTTGATGCTGTGATGCGCCCAAACCGCAACTCATGCCACAGTGGCGATTTGGCCTGCAGCTTAGTCATTTTTGCCGCATCAGTACATACCGAGGGTATCATGCGAGTTGTAGCGAACTTTAAAAAATCACTGCACTCAGAACCGCCCTCAGCTGCAAATTTGCACATTAGCTTGTATACTGACAAACATTCAAATTTATCCTCATATGCGTCTGAAGTGTATTTTAGAAGATGCCCTGTCAAATTCGCACTTTCGGCAGCTTTTGTAAGTTCCGGTACAATAGTAGCTGCCTCGCTAGGCCCCGGAGTAGTATTTCTTGTCTTCCGAAACTCGGCTGCTGTTACGAATTTCAGAGACGTTCCCACCGCTGACAACCGCGGCTTCTTCCAATACGATGTTATTTCAGTTGGTGATGGCTCTTCGCTCCTCCGGTGCACCCACATTAAAAAGGCAAGTGCATGTTTGCAACCACCTTGGAGTAAAGAAAATCAAAATCATAATACAAGAACACACAGTTGCATACTTTACCTGCTGATGCGGCACAATCTTTGCATTCAACATTAACAATCTTTTCTTCGGCTTCGTCCACGGTCATTGAAACGGTATAATGTTTGGCCCGTACTTTGTGTTCGGGGCAGATTTTGCACTGCAGTGTGCAAAGTGAGTTTGCTCTCTTCAGCTCAACGTAACCTACGGCGTTATCTCCATATTCTTCACGACCGGCGCTATAAAAACAACAAACAAATCTATTGTAACCTCATAAACGTGTCATTTACGTTACAAAATATATGTGTAATTAGCAAACAGCAAATATTAATCTCCACAGTAGGTAATTCTAGGAATTATGTATTTCATTTTACTTACGCTGCCGCTTTTATGCCTCTTATCTCCGCTGCATTAAATCTATCATCATTCTTTATAAATTCCATAACCATAAATATATCCACCGATGGTAGGTTATTTGAGCCAGCCTTGACGAACCCTTCCTCTGAAGTCATGACTCCAATTTTATCTTCGTTTTTAATAAACACAATTGACAATGAACTAACGAACCACACAGTACACAATGTAAAATATCGATAACCGCTAACCGCTGCACGCGCCAACACACTGCAAATTGTAAACAAACATGGCGGCGTAAAAGGAGTGACGTCACAACCAATGATATTCCGTTTCAGTTCCCACTTTAAAATGGTGTATTTCCTTGCACTTTTTAATTAAAATTTTTATTAAACTAGGACATTACAAATTTTTTAGCTTTGCTAAACTCATTACAGAAGCGCTCTTCTGTACGATAGGACAAGATTCTTTTAAATATAAATTTAGTGCAACTACCCTATTGCAGCATTTCTGAAATTGAAGGACGTGGATAAATTCACGGGGCATTGTTTCCGTCGAACAGTAGCAACTCTGTTAGCAAATGCCGGCGGAGACACTCTTCAATTAAAGCAATTGGGAGGGTGGAAATCTGCATCGGTTGCGGGTGGTTATGTTGACCAGTCTCTTCATGGCCAAGAGAGAATAGCGCGAATTTTGTCGTTATCCACAAGTGTCACGGGAGATGAACAACCTAATGCTTCCATTCCAATACCCAAGTTGCTCCCGAATAACCTTTCCTGTTGCGTCTATTACTCAAGAAACAAACTTTTCTACTGAGCAGACCAAACAAGGCCTGATTGTAACTATAAACAACAGCGGTCAGTCCAATGTAACCTTTAATTTCAACAATTGTAGTTCTTGAATTTGTATCTTTCCGTGAATAGAACCGTTATTTTTTCTGCATTGGTACGTCCGTTTCTGTAAATTTGATCGATTTTACTTTATTATTAATCCAATAATGAACTTACCAAGATAATGTTATTTTGAGGTTAACGAATTACAACCCACTGGAAACCAACAGCCAATTAGACATGAATATCTATTGTACCGTGACTCCCTCAGCAACGCGCAACCGCTTTGAATATGAATTTACTTAAAACGCGCCTACGGGCAAGCGTTTGTTTTGTTTGTATACCTATGAATAAACAATGATATTACCATTACGAGTATATTTTTTACTCGTACTTTACCCCTTACCCTTAAACAGTAACGCAAATTCAAATTCTAGCGTGTTTACGGTTGCGCAGTGCCGAGGTCACTGAGAGAGTCACGGTGCAACAGAGATTCAAAACTTCATCTCATCTAGTGCGCCATCTGTGACTGATATTAGTAGCTATTACTTCCTTCCTTAGCGCGGAAGTTCATACTTTCGAACTTCGTAATAAATATAATCTAGTTACGGCCGACTTTCAAACTTCTTAAATGAGACGAATGACTCTTATTACTAACCGATTGTGAATAAAATTAATTACCTCTATAAAAACACAGGTAATAGAAAATAGAAATTCGGAATGACTATAACTAAAGAAAAAATGTTCTGTTAACTGAATTAAATTTTCTGACTATTGTATACAGCGCAACAATTAAACAATATTTTTATTTTTATCTTCGAAAAAGCCGATTTATTAACAAAAAGGCATATTTTGAAACCATTTCACTTTAAGAATATGTCACCAGACGAACGCATATTTAATTATAGATTAAGTAGGGGAAGACGTGTAATTGAGAATGCCTTCGGTATTTTGGCAAACAGATTCCGAGTTCTTCTAAATCCCATTAATTTAAGCAGAGATAAAGTTGTTCAGGTAACACAAGCTTGTTGTGTCCTCCATAACTTTATTAAAATAGAATCTCCGGCATTGTTCGATAGTGAAATAGACAAAAAGGGTGGAAATGGCGACATACAAAATGGAACATGGAGAGAAAATGAAACACAACTTCATAACGTTTTATTTCATCGAAGACGTCCTAATTGTTCAAGCCTACATACGCGAACAATATTTAAAATATAATGTTGGGACAGTTCCTTGGCAAGGAGAAATGGTTTAATGTTTTATTGATTACACGCTATGTCACACCGTTGTTCACTCAACGGTCACACTTAATTATGTATAAACTGCCTATGTACTATTAAAATAAAAAATGTTCATTTATCACTTTCCTCGTCTTGAATTTCATATATAATATTAAGAATTTGTCGCTTACACTTTTTATATGAATTTTTGCTTAGGCTGCTCAGCTCATGACCGATAAAAGTGGTAAAAGATTCAATTTCGGAAGGTTTTTCTTGAACAATACTTTGCACTGCTTCAGTGAGTACATCATCTAACGCACATTTTTGCTCGTCGCATAACTACTGGTGTATTGTTAATGTTACACTTTTCATTAGAAGACAAATCAGTAGAATTTTGTGAACAACCTTCAGATGGGCTATCTGTATGAATGATCGGTATTGATTCTCCAACTGAGCTCACTTCGAACGTTTCCGAATGCTATAATTAAAGAATTATATCATCAGATTGTGTATCGAACCCAGTTTCATTATATGTATTGCTATCACAGCTACTATTAGTTGGCAAACTGGACTGTCCCGTGTCCTTGTTACAAAATGGTAGAAGAAACAATACCTAACGATTCATATAACAACCAAGTAGGTTGCACAACTTCGTCGTCTGCTCCCGCTCCACTAGGCTTATGTTTCTTTAAATTTCTGTGGCATTCCAGGAATTGGGTACGTACATTATTATTTTTTTTACGATTTCCTCTTTAGATAACCTAACTTTATAAATCATTTCCATTGCTGCTGTAATGGACTCCACAGCGTTGTGTCGCAAGGTTTTATTATGGTAATTACTTAATGTAACCTGCAAGAAACAAATGAAACTGCAGCTTTCTTAAAACACTCCAAAGTACACATCCCTTTTGGATGCAAATATAATGCATTTAACAAAGGACCTAGCTTCTATTTCAATATAAATAAATAATTAGTTTTACCTTATACAATATCTACTGGTTGTAATTCATAAAGAGTTACTAATGTTTGCGTCATCTCATTTGTAAACTTTGTAGTTCTCATTACTGCAAATAAACACCTAAATTCCAGTTAAACACCGTAAAACCGGGAAACTTCGGCAGATTTTGACGGTTTTATGTATTCCCTCTGTTTGGATGACTTTAAATGAAACCAAGAATGTGGATATGTAACAATACAACCGATGTCTATAAGAAACACTGGTTGTATTTTTGATAAATCTAAAAATAAACCCTTAGGCGCCTCAAGAAAGTGGAGACGAAGTTGGCCGCACTTTTGCGCAACTTCGGCAGGTTATTTAATTTTACGTTAAATTTAAATTGGACACGCGTATGGTCAATTTCGGCACCTAATATAATAAAAAACATTGATCTGTTGATAGTTAAAAGAAATTGTTTTTATTAAAAAATACAAAAAAACTTTTATTCTAAAAGAAAAATGAATGAGATTGATGTTATAAGTTAAAAAAAAGTTCAGTCGTCGTCTTCACACTGGTCACAAACGTAAAAGGGGTCTTTACTACGTTTATTGTATGTTCCGCAAATCCATTTCTTGCAATCTGTGCACTGAATCCATTGAGGACCACGATAATCACAATTACAAATACCACAAAAGTTTTCATCGTACTCAGGGAGTTTCTTTCCCACAGAAGTGGAAGCCTCTTGTTCGTCCATTTGAACATCCTTGGGTTTCGTTGCCTTTGCATTCGTATTACTGTATCCTGTGTTTCAGTGGTAATTGCACATCCAGGGACAATTTTTTTGCCACGCTTTCTAGTGATTCTCGCTCCTGCTTGATCTCTTTGCTCTTTTAAAAAATCTATAATACTGGAATCGAGAGTTCGGCCAATACTGCCAGTATCAGAGGCACGATCGTCGCTTGAAATTAGTTTTATAACTTGATCTGGGTCATAGGGTACTAGGCCTGTTTTTCTAAATCCTGCACGAGCATTTTCCTCACCGTTATTTGTCAGTAATTTTGCGTACAATCGGGAAAGAAGACTGGGAAACTGTTGCTTAGGAATTGATCCTTTACATCTACTCTCTTTCCTCCAAGATTCTAAAACATTTCGCCAATAACTTTTAAGGGGTTTAAAAAAAGCAACGTCCAACGGCTGCATGAGGTGGGTTGCATTTGGTGGTATGGTTGTGAAGTAAATATCGTTTTCTTTACACATACTCACAACCACAGGGGTAAAATGTGAGGCCAGATTATCGGCTACAACAAGCTTTTGTCCTGGCATATTTTCTACATGAGGGAGAAAAATTTGGCGAAACCACTGTTCAAATGTACGGGAATCAAACCAACCTGTCTTTGCACGTCATACTTTGATCCCGGCGGTCCTCCTTCACACCAAGTTTCATACAAGTTTTCTGTCTTGTAGAATACAAATGGGGGCAAAATATCACCACTTGCAGATATACAGAACATTAAAGATATTGCTACCTTTGAATGTTCCATAACACGTTCCACTCTTTTTGTCCCTCTCAGAACGACAACTTTTTTTGCACCCGGGTCGTCAGTGACGTTGGTCTCATCAAAATTAAATATTTGGTTGGGTGGTGTACTCTCTAATTTCTCTTGCACATTGTTAAAAAAATCTGTCACAACTTCTCTTGAAACCGAGGCTCTAGAGCGACTAATGTTGGTTGCGAGGCGCTGAGAAAGGTTATGACGACTCATAAAATACTCAATAAAATCTTTTCCGGGCATGTTGTCTTTCAAACATGTCGTTTTACCTTGTTTATCCAAGTATCCTTTAATAATAAGGCGCAAATCCAGCTTTGATAATGGATACGACCACTTCACCAGCTCATTAATTGTGTCGACAATTACGGCCTCTTCCATCCGGTTCAACACGGTCGGATGGCCCACCGGTTTACCGTGCCTTCCATACCACTTGTCCTGCAGAGTACTACGTGGAAAGTTCTTCCGACTCGCCGCTGCGAAGGTGGCGCCATTTGCAACGTCCTCTAACGCTTGCTCAAGGTTGTCTGGGTTGTAACGCAAATAACTTCTACCCCCCACAACTTTTCGATTTCGACGATACATAATTATTGCACAACAAACAGCGAACAATCCATACACCACTTGTCGCACGTGAAACGGCTCGTGAACTAACTAAAAATAATTAATAACTGATCAGCTGTTCGACATGACGAAGTTGCACGCAATGACGAAGTTGCCCGGTTTTACGGCAATTTACTAATAAACAGATCTGCGGGTTGTTTTGTGACTTTATAACCGAACACATCGAACCGAATTTAATTCACTTTGAAAGTTTTTGAGGTTGGCAAAAGTTGAAATCTCTGTACTGCGCAAGTCAAGTTTGCAAATTGGATGGAAAAGTAGGACCGGAGCTAGTTTGCCATCAAGTTTCTAATTTGTAATGTGGCGGTGCTTTCTTTTTACGGATAAACACAACCACCTCAGGTACACGTACCCGCTTCTCCCTTCTCTCCTCTCTCACCTCATCAACCCTTTTGGATAGCTTATCTCACCAAAATTCGCTAATTCTTAATAAAATCACAAAATCTTTACCTCGCTCCCGACTAGCTCAAATACTTACATACAAAATTTCTACTGTCTTACTTCCAACGAAAAATCAGGTATCTAGTTCACTTTTTACTGGTGTTAATTACTCTACTTCTCATCTAACTTCTCGTTGAAAAATCATCAACTCAATGGCCATAATTTCATTCATTTATTTTAATGCAAAATCCAATGCATTCCAGAAAATTGCGATCTTTACAATCAATATTATAAAAATTGGGAAATATGACTAAAACCTTATTAAGCTATCAAAAAATTTGAATCTTATTAGTTCTGTTGGCCAACTCACAATATGTTCTTTCCCTTGAAGAGGTGAATATTATTTTTTATACTGAATTTTCCTTGACACAAATTCCACTATTTCAAATATAATTAATTACCTTCTTTAAGGAAATTGATTCAATAAACAATCGATTAAAACATATCATAAAACATATAAATACACACAAATTGACTTTATTTTTATCACAATGAAAATATTCAAAATAGACTAACCTTTAAAAATCCAGGACTTCGATGAAGATTGGGAAGCCCTTTACATGATAGTTGATTGATGGATGGGGTAGACTGCAACTTTTGGAATGCCAACTTTACGTCGTCGATTGTTTTTCTTTTTTTTATATAGCTGATGATTACAGTTGAAAAATCCTTGGCTCGCTGTTGAGTAGGTTATTTTCCTTGTAGAAGGTAGACGAGATTTTCCAAAAACATGTAGTTTTGTAGGTATAATCCCACAGTGAAATTTTATTGATGTAAACACCTTATCTTGCGTAAGTTCGTGAATTAATTTGCCTGATTTTTTGGTCGATTTAAAGAAGTTTTTTCATAACAAACTATTACATTGAACTTTTAAAACACATTACTTTGATGAAAACGGCTATCCACACTTAAAAAACTTTGATGGTTATATTCCAAGGAGGCACAATAGTAAATTTTAACACAACGGCAAATGGGTGAAACGTTCAAATTTGTTCCGTCGGATAGATGCCAAAAATGCGCTCGTATTATTTTCCTTTAAGAACAATGGTTCATATCACACAGCTATTATCGCTCGAATTTACTTAGCGCTTTATATTTGATACGTAATGTCCACGTCTAATTTTAATTTCAACACTACGTGGATGATTTCCTAGCACAATACGCTTGACAAATTTTTAACTAAGATTCCGCGATTTACTTTTTCTCTTCGGGCGTGAAATTTACCCAATGGAAATTTCACGTTTTAACTAATGGTGCAAAACTGTACTTAAACTCGGACTTTTTTTTTTTTCACAATTCTATTAAGCCCGTTCAGCCAAATTTGGCTATTTCAAGGCTTGTAGCACAGGTATTAATCTTTCACTGTTTTAAGCACTATGTGTTTATATTCACTATTCGTTACTGTTTATTAATTATTTACTGTTTATCCACTATCTCCATCCGATAAGTAAATATCCTGTGGTAATCTTCGTTTCAGGCGGGTATGTAGGTTTTTTATTCCTAGATTATAGTGTTCACAGGCTGGGCTTATGCGTAGTTTAGTGTTGTATTGTTTATACAGCGTTTTAATAAAAGCATTTACGAGCGGTATCCCGGTTTCTCGGTGGATTTGCACATTCCTGACGTACCATGGAGCGTTTACGATAATTCTAAGCACTCGGTTTTGAAAAACTTGAATTTTATTCAGTTGCATTACCCCATATTGGGCAACCGTATGTGAGGACAGGTCTTATAATTGCCTTGTATATTAGGGTGCCACATTCGATTTTTAGTGGTGAGTTTTTGTTTATCACAGGGTAGAGTTTTAATAACCGCGTGTTGGCCTCGTTTAATTTTTTGTTAATATGATATCCCCATTTGAGGGTTTTGTCCAGATATATGCCCAGGTATTTTACGGCGCTGTTAGCATTGTTCCACTGTATTAGTTGACCGTTCAGTACAATATTGGGTGGGTTAGATACTCGTCTCAATGTGAAGATTTTTGCTTCGGTCTTAACTGAATTTAGTTGTAACCTCCATTTGGAAAACCAGCTGCTAATTACGTTAATGCCGTTTTGAAGTTGAATTACTGCTGCGTCTAAACTGTGATTTTGTGTTGCTATAACGGTGTCGTGGGCGAACATACCTACTGAGATGTTATCGGTTTCTGGGATATCGTGAACAAAAATATTAAATAAGATCGGGCCAAGAATCGACCCTTGAGGAACTCCCGCTTCGATTCGCTTAATGTCTGATACTTCTGAGTTGATAACTGTTGAGAAAGTGCGATTAGTCAGAAATGATCGTATTATATGAAGTAGGTAATTTGGAGTATTTATTTTTAGTAAACTCGGACTAATATCGACCGTCACTTAAATGGAATCACTTATTTGGTGCTTAATGCACGCGATTGAAAATTTACGATCTCTTCGGCCCGGCTATGCAGTACCAATTTCTTTTTAAAAATTTTTTCCTCTTAACTCTCTCCTAACAGATTCACGCCCCTTAATCGTTGCAAAATGGCTGATCTTTTTTATTACTGGTACTTCTCATACAATGGCCTCCATCTAAACCAATTAACTGGGGAATACTTATCAACTAATTTTTTCAGCGTTTGCAGAACCAGCTTTCCCAAGCTTGGCTGGTGACTCAATGATAAAAAACTTATCTAAAGAAATCCGATATTTATTCGTTATCTGCATCCTGTTTTGCACTGAGAATTTTCTGTGATCCCATTTATTGCGAATCGCGGCACAAGGAAGTTTAATACAATGAACCCAACATGATGTCATACTACAATAGTTATAAAGCGAAAAAAGTTTTATCCCCAAAAGGAAGAAAGGTTTATCCAATTTTAGTACAAATCCAAATAGATATCCGAAAAATTTGCAAAATTTCGACCGGCCATTACTTCACCCGTTACAGTACCCCCTTCTGTTTTTTAAACGAAGAAGCATAATGAGTTTGGAAAACAACAAAATAAAAATGGGTGATATAAAAAAAAATTTTCACACAAAAATTCTAAACAAGATTCTACTCAGAACCAGAAAAATGTTTTACAAAATATCAAAATGTTAAAAATATACACGCCTACTATCAAAATGTTCCAACAAAAAAGTTGAAATTGTCTCATAGAAGAAGGAAAAAATTGGCATGTAGTACCCAGCGACGTAACTATAATTTTGAGACCCCCCCGCAAAAATTTTTATTGGCCCTCTCCCCAAGTCCCTAAACAAAAAGGCAGTGCCTAACAGTTGAACCAATATTTACTAATTACTATAAATATAAATAAAGTTCATCTTACCAGGGGTGCATATCTCTCGATTATAACTGAAAGTAGACATCACCGTTTGTAAAGGTCAATTTACTTAAATTTATAGGCTATTACTTTTTCCGTCAATCCTAATAATTATGTACCTACTTAAACGAAACACAATATATTTTCCCTGTCGCATCTAGCAGAAGTTGAGAATACTCAAATAAGGAGATTAGTTGGGGGCCCCAGCACTCTGGGGCCCCCCCGCAGTCGCTGTAGCTGCGGGTACCTAGTTACTTCCCTGGTAGTACCGTAGAAAGAACCTACCTCTGGTACTACATAAAAAAAACTGTACTTATGACGCCACAACATAAGCACCCAACTAAGAAGTGCTGGTCTTGAAATAGGGGTAGCAACCTCCTAAATGTTACATCGATTCCCGAAAAGCGGGGCGGTCTGAAGGACCTACGACGGGAACCTTCAACTCATCCTAACTCGTAAAATATTAAAATAATCGTCTGTCCAGCACCACTCTTCACAAAACTATCCACAAACATCTAAAAATGTGGGAGGACCTTCACCATTCCTGGTGGCATCACCTTCAAAGACTCTAAAACTTTTCACGAAACTCAAAAACTCCCTCACAACACGGTTCCATAGCTGGAAAGTAGCTCTTAAGCTCGCCTCCTGACCGTTCAAAAAGGACAAAATCCACAAAATCACAAATCGAGAAAAATATGTCAAAAATCGGTATACTCATATCAAAAAATCCTATAGAAGTCAACGCATAATAATCTAGCATGTCAAGTAGTCCATAATACTAACCTACTTTTGTGTGTGGAAAAACGTATATACAAATCCTAAACTACATCCCAAAAATCTCAAATATAAGAAAAATCCTGAATCCTAAAAAAGCATCACTGTTGCTAAGGAGGGTCAAATATAAGACAAATAATGAGAAAATATGTACGTGCATCACTATTGCACTTATGGAGGGTTACATATAAATATGTGCATCACTACTGCACTTATGGAGGGTTACATATAAATATGTGCATCACTATTGCACTTATGGAGGGCAAGATATATTAGACAGTATATAAAAGTATTCAATATTATAAAATGGAGAAATCCCAATTCCTCAGGATTGTAAGATTTTGTACTCATTAAAAAATATTTCCTTTAAACAAACACGAGGCTTCACTATAGCCACAGGTAGTATAAAAGATTATGGTATTATATTAGACTGGTTATAAAAAAGACAAATAGACAGATGTATATATAAAATATGGTTCTCCGAGGAAAAGTATAGATAGAAAAACAAAAGGGATCGCGCGACCGAGCGCCAACTATCTAAAGGGCAATATTTAGAGATGGGACCGTGTTATCGATCGGGTTATTAAAAGGATTATCAAGTTATTCAAAAAGACAAAATATTCAACATCGATAAGATATTAGAAATGTCAAGCATGTTATAAAAAATGACCGGCGAGGATTCCAAGAATTTTGTAAAAAGAAATTCAAAATTGAGAAATTCAATAATGGGCTTCACTATAGCCAACGGTAATAGATAAAAATGTCCCAAATCAAGGGAAACAATGGGGGGGGGGCTTGGACTGTTGATTAGTCGCCTCTTACGACATGCAGTGTCCTCTGCAGTAGGAATATTCTACATGTAGCATGCTACTCCCGTCCCTACACGGGGATGACAAAACCTAATGAAATAGAAAGGAACCTAAAACTGGTTCCTTGATACAAAATGAAAACAAAAACTTTCTTCCCAAAAATGATAGGGATAAACTAGATAAAAACCTAAAAAACTAACAAACTAACTTGGTTCCCACACACAAAACCATTAAAAACTCTAACAAAACTTCTAGCCTATATCTATGTTTTGGACTACCTGCACTAACTGAGGTTCCGGGGGAATTTTTATATACCTTTTCAAATTAACTACGTTATGAACACCCCTATTCATACCTGTGTCTGGCTTCTTCAACCTATAAGCGTTAACTTCTGTTTCTTCAACCACTTCAAACGGTCCTTCATAAAGTAGGAAAAATTTTCTTATTTCTTTGTTCACAGCACTTGATTGGTAATGTGTTCTTAAAAGTACCAGATCTCCCGGTTTATACCTCACAGGTTTATTCACGTTCTTGTCATGCTTATCTTTTCTTTTTTCGGCCTTGCTCTTGAGCTTCTCTCTTGCCAATCTTATCTTGATATCCTTTCCCAAATCCTTTCTCATGGGAAACTGAATTAAACTTTCTACTAACTGATCGGTTTCTTTCTTCTTTAATAATTCTATCGGTGAGAAACCTGTACTATCATGTATAGATGCATTAATCCAAAGCTCAATTTGCTTCACCCAACTGGCCCAATTTCCATGGTTCTCATGACAATAAGTTCGAAACATTCTTCCTAATTCTCTCATAACCCTTTCAACAGGATTGGACTGGGGATGATAAACCGAGGTCATCTTTACTTCTATTTCCCTGTTACTAAATTCTTCAGCCCATTTCTTCGCTGTGAACTGACTTCCGTGGTCAGATAAAATCATTTTTGGTTTTCCTACATTTGGTATAAAGTCTTCCATCATCTTCTTCAAAATCATCCTTGTATTTACTTTCTTCATAGGGTATAACTTCACATATTTTGTAAATAAATCCAGGGCTACGAAAATATACTCAACTCCACCTTTACTTCTTGGTAGTGGACCGAAAATATCTACTGAAACTACATCCAATGGGTTCTCAGCTATAACATTCTTCATTAATCCTTCCTGCTTCTGATTTCTAATCTTGGTTTTCTGACATAAATCACATGCTGCTAATAATTGTTTAACTTTCTTCTCCACATCGGGAATATACCAATTTTCTGAAATCTCGGCAGAGACTTTCGAAGTTCCAAAATGTCCCATTCGCTGATGATAAAGTTCAATAATTTCTCTGTGTCGAATATAAGGTAGGAAAATCACCCACCTCTCTTGAGCTCGTTTGCTTTTCCGAAATAGAACTTCTTGATGTAAAATAAATTTTTCTTTCAATTTTTCAGCTCTTCCATGCTTGTTTTCTTCAATTTCTTTCTTGATCCAACTACACTTCTCATCTTCATCTTGTTCAGTCTTGATATTCTTGAGTATATTTTTCAATTTCTTATCTTCTTTCTTTTTCTTCACTTTTCCGATGGTAATTGCTGGTTGGTTCTTTTTCGTTACTCCATATCTTGATAAAAAATCTGCTATTCTATTTTTGGCTCCTTGACAATATTCAATTTGTAGATTAAACTCTTGAAGTTTTAAAGACCATCTTTGTAGTCTTGAATTTAAAGACTTGCAGGTTAATAAAAATGATAATGCTTTGTGATCAGTATATATGACAACAGGATATCCTAAAATGTAGGTTCTGAACTTCATTACTCCAAATAAAATAGCTAACAGCTCTAATTCTGTGATGCTGTACCTTTTCTCAGCATCTTTGAGGCCTCTGCTGGCAAATGCTAAAGTTCTCATTTCTCCTTTCTCGTCTTGTTGATATAAATCACAAGACAGTACACATGAACAGAAATCTTTTGCGTTGTGAATGTAACATTAGAACAACACGCAATATTAGGCACCTGATTGGATGAGAGGCAAGAAAAGCGCAAGATTGATATGGACATGAGATTGAAAGCTTTTATTTTCAGACGAATAGATGTCGATAACTACATTTCGGTTTCAAGGAAGAAGTTTGAAAAATAGAACAGCAAATCTACTCGTAAAAGTAATCAGCGCCTACGGAGAGGACGAACGAGAATGAACGGCCATCGAAAGAATTATATACGTCAATATGAAGATATTTTTTTCAACCAAGCCAGGAATAGTCACAGCAATTTGGTCTGTCAACTCAAAATTAGGAAGGCTACACCATGTTTCAGAGGAGTTATCCAATACCATTTTCACAAAGGGATGCTGTAGACCAAGAAATACAAAGGATGTTAGATCAACAAAATTATTGAGAGATCATCATCACTTTTCGTCAATCCGTATTGTCATGCTGAATGAATAAACCTGTGGAGTGAGCCGTGCGAATTTGTTTATGATGCCAGGAGTTAATCAAATTATTGAAGAAGATAGAAATCGCCACCCATTTTAGAAGAAGTCTGGAACGTGTTTGAATGAATCCAGAGTACCTGAGTTCCATAGATTTGACGGCCTGGCTATTGGCAGAGATTCCCACGCTCTCCAGAATTCAAGAGAATATACCTCATTTTTGTAAATTAAGGAGATTACCAATATAAAGTTTTACCGTTTGGATAAATTTCCGTAGCAGTTTTCAATCGTTGCCTAGATCAAGTTTTTAGGGACATGGGGGTCAATTTGAGCGCTCGCAAATGCGGAAACGTATACGGAACAATACGAATAGTGTTTGTTTTCAAATTTTGACAGCACGTTTCTTGCGCGCCTCTAAAATATCCTTCGCTTTTTGCGAGCGGTAGATAGCTGGCGTAATTTGATATTCGAATGCGTTTTTGCTTTTATAACAAGTATAGTGACGCAGTTTGATCGTTCCAATTTTAAAATTTTATAATCGAAAATAGAAGAATTGATAAAAGTTTTGGCCATTCATACGATCTTAGATTTTTTTACGGTAATTTGCGTTTCCGGGAACTAAGGGTGGCATAGACTGCACGCATGTGCCATTTTCCTCCGACAAATTTGAGGATCCGGAGCATCCTGAATTTAATATATAAACCGAAAATGGTTACCACCTCTATTAATGTGCAGTCGGTAAGTTAAGACATGGAAGATGAGTGGATAACGTTACATAAAATCGTTTGTTAGATATGTGACAGCAGCCTCAACATTTAAATGTGAACGCAAGGTATCCGGAAGTAGTACTAACGATGCATACCTAGCATACCTTATATCAGAAAAAACTCGTTGTTGATCCATCTCGTAGAATGGGGTGATGAACCATATAGGAAAAAGACGACTCAATTCTCAAAGGAGGTTTTGAGGCATTGAGTTTTCCTATTTATGGAATCAATCAAATGTCCATGGTCTAAATGCAAGCAATTACATCGATTAGTATGGGTGTGTGGACACATTTATAATAACATGTAGTTCCTTACACTTTGGGGAAAACTTATCTTTACAGGAGAATTCGGCATATCCCCTTCGCTCTTGGTTGTTAACACCTTTTAATAATGTGGAACCAAACACTCCAGAAAGCCGTTACAATAATCTCCACAAAACCAACAAAGCAACAATTAGAGATGTAATGGTTTGTTAAAAGAAGCAATTTCGTTTTTTATTAAGATCGCATTTCTTCATTAACTATACTCCCAGTCGACCGCGCCGCTTCGCTCTAGTGAGCGGACCCCTTTCATTTTTCACATATTCACCCCAGTAGTTTTTTGCTTTTCGGAATCATCTTGCACCTCTCTTTTTTTAAACTTGTCCATTATAATAACGAGGTTACAAATATACACCTCTTTAACCATAGAACAGATGGAATGAGAATAAATACGAAATTAGATTTAATTTTGCGAAATTGTCAATTTAATCAAGCGGTTTGTCAAATCTTATCAATCGCAATCTTTACCGATGATCGTACAGTAAAAGTTCGAATAATAGAAACTGTCACTTTCAAAAATCTGATGCGTTTCTTGACATTCGTAATACGTACACGAACTTTGCAGTATTCGCAACAAAAACGATCGCATCTCAAAAATTGGACCACAGAAGTACTACAACATATGCCCTTATATTTACGTCGATGACATAGTAGTAGCATCGAAAAACTTTTGAAGATACATAGGCACCCTCCGTTTAATATTTTTCAAATTAAAAGAAAGCCCAACATGACCATTAATGTGAAGAAAAGCAAGTTTCTTCAGAAGAAATACAGTTCCTAGGAACACATAGTGAGAAGAAAGAGAAGGAATTAGAATAAAACCTGAAAGATTAGACTGATTAGAGGGTCAACCACCGAAGAAACTTAAGGAACTACAGTCATTTTTGGGAATGTGCAATTTTTACAGAGATTAGGAAATCATTTTTCAGAAGTTAGTCAAGGATTTGCCACCCTCTATTGTCGAACAATTTCCAAATGGGAGTGGAAATGAGAAAATATCAAAGATTTGTGAAGAGTTAAAGAATGGATTCAATGAAGAAATGATTTGAAGTTTCCAAGATTTTAAATAGACCTTTGTATTTTTATACACAGATGCCATCGATTAAATGCCTTTGGGAAGCCCACTAGTTAAGTCA
>NW_022172035.1:0-1217 GCF_008802855.1 Photinus pyralis
TCTCCGTCTGTTCCTTTGTCTGTCTGTCCATCTATCTGTCCGTGTGAACGGTAACTTTGTTTAGAAATGTTCGATCGCTTTTACATCTCCGTTAGTTATGAACTGAATTGCATGAAATTCAATATGGCATAGCTTTAGCCATATAATACGCAATGCCAAAAGTTGAATCGAATCGATTCAAAATTCACAGTGCCCTTTTCGCATCTCGACCATTTATAAACCGAATTGCAAACTTTTTTACTTGTAAAAGTATTTGAATGAAATTTGATACATAGGCACTTGGAATAAAGGAAAATCAAACGCCAATTTCAAAATTTGGTTTTGCGCATGCGCAGTGCCAACTTTTTTACTTATAAAAGTATTTGAATGAAATTTGATACATAGGCACTTGGAATAAAGGAAAATCTAGCGCCAGTTTCAAAATGTTATTTTGCGCATGCGCAGTGCCAACTTTTATTTATGGAAGAATTTAAACGAAATTTGATACATAGGCACTTGGGATAAAGGAAAATCAAACGCCAATTTCAAAATTTGGTTTTGCGCATGCGCAGTGCCAACTTTTTTTTATTTATGGAAGAATTTAAACGAAATTTGATACATAGGCACTTGGGATAAGGAAAATCAAACGCCAATTTCAAAATTTGGTTTTGCGCATGCGCAGTGCCAACTTTTTTATTTATGGAAGAATTTAAACGAAATTTGATACATAAGCACTTCGAATAAAGGAAAATCAACGCCAATTTCAAAATTTGGTTTTGCGCATGCGCAGTGCCAACTTTTTTATTTATGGAAGAATTTAAACGAAATTTGATACATAAGCACTTCGAATAAAGTAAAATCAAACGCCAATTTCAAAATTTGGTTTTGCGCATGCGCAGTGCCAACTTTTTTATTTATGGAAGAATTTAAACGAAATTTGATACATAGGCACTTGGGATAAAGGAAAATCAAAAGCCAATTTCAAAATTTGGTTTTGCGCATGCGCAGTGCCAACTTTTTTATTTATGGAAGAATTTAAACGAAATTTGATACACAGGCACTTGGAATAAAGGAAAATCAAACGCCAATTTCAAAATTTGGTTTTGCGCATGCGCAGTGCCAACTTTTTTATTTATGGAAGAATTTAAAACGAAATTTGATACATAGGCACTTGGGATAAAGGAAAATCAAACGCCAATTTCAAAATTTGGTTTTGCGCATGCGCAGTGCCAACTTTT
>NW_022172036.1:0-667 GCF_008802855.1 Photinus pyralis
GAAGAGAAGAGGAACAGACGAACATAACTGGTATATTAGTGGAATTATATGTACAATATTAGTCTGCACTACACTACACAGAGTACAAAAACTGTGGGGTACAGTGGTCGCAATTTCTTGACAAATCAGGTGTGCATGGACCTAAATCCGTGTTGGATAAGCATTTAACTACATACCCTTTACTGGTCATCTTTGTACGTTATAGCCCATACCTGCAAACAAATAAAAACATAAGAATGATAAATACAAAGAAGCTAAATTATGTTTATTTTATAGCATATGTGAAATTGATGTTTTAATAGGTTTGAATGAGTAGGCTAAGCCGCTCTTTAACCATAAGGATAGATGAAATGATCACTTTAACCACGAGGATAGATAAAGTGAAACAGATGATTGTACATTCTATTTACATCTGTCATACTTATTTCAAATGGGACGCGGAGCGCGATATAAACAACGATAAAGGGAAACAGAGTGTTCCATTCTTAGATTAGGAAAGAGTATGGATACCGCGTATGCCGTACAGCCCGTGTATGAATCGTGTTACCTTTTTAAACAAGTCCGCCATTTTATATGTGGCACATATGTCATTAAAGTAACATCGTTTTTTACGAGTTTTTGCGCTTAAATTGAGAGGAAATACACAAACAACAACTTAAAATCATGG
>NW_022172037.1:0-4045 GCF_008802855.1 Photinus pyralis
AAATTTGTGTCTGTTTAGGTACATTATTAACAACTAAATCACTGTTACTGCTTCAATCTTCAACGTTTTCACTCTTTAAAAATTTAGATCGAAAAGAGATAATGAAAATGATTAAACACTTTCTTCTAGTACTTTTAATTATTTTTTGAATGTTGTTATTACACTGCATTTTTTTCTTCTTTTCACCTTTAGTATTAGTTTACATATAGGTACTTATACAACTATACAACTAAATCTATGTCATTGTTTCGATTTTCAACGTTTTCATTAAACATTTAGATGAAAGAGAAATAGTGAAAATGATTAAACACTTTCCTACCCATATATTTTATATTAACATCACAAACATCATGGCTTATTCATATTCTTCTATTTCTTTTACTTTTTCGATTTGAATTTCACTTTGGTCAAAAAAGGTGTGTGCTCAGTTAATTGCTCTACAAATTTTTTTATTTCTAATTTTTGGCTCTATAATTTTTTTCGAATTAAAACTATTGTTGATTAAGTCTCCTTCATGGATTTTTTTTCTTAACTTTCAAATTGTTAAGTACTTCTTAACTGTTTGTGCCTGAAATGAAAACTATCACAATACCATTTCGGGTATATGTGGGCCTTCAGTTTGTGGTAAAACAAACCATGAATTGAATTTAATTTGTGAAAAATATTTGGATAATTTATTTATTTATACCAGACGTATATAGATACGCCAAAATACTATGCCATCAAAAAAGAGTTGCTGTCGAGTCGCTTTTGGAAATTTTGTTTCCATGGAAAATCATGTTTAACTTGAACTCCCAAAGGCGACTCGACGTCAATCCTTTTTTGATCAACCGTTCTAAAAGCTTAAACGCGGTTTTTGTTGCCGATAGTTTTCATCCGATCCAGCAAACATTATGGATGTCGCCGATAAACCAAATTTAATAGTTTTTGATGAGTATGCGACTATAAAAAAATTGCTAGACTAGCACAGATACCACTCCATACCTTCGCATGTCCGATTCTGCCCAAAAGCTCTTCCTGTTATGTCTAACAATCTGTGTACCAAATTTGGATTCAATCGGTTCAGCCGTTTAGACATAAATGAGAGTGCAGACAGACCGACAGATCGACAGACATCATCGGGATTTTCCGATTCCTGGTGCTCTAAAACGTGTATTTCCATAAAAAACGTGGGTTTTTTACCCCAATGCAAGATCTCCCTTACTACAGTGCTGGTCGTAAAAATGATAAAAATTTCATCACAGATAGAACGAAAAATGCTTCTGTAATTTAGTTCACTTTTTTAGGGTGTCTGAAGATATTAAATTACAATGCAATTACATATATAGGTAAATAGGTGCAAAAAATAATTTAAAGGCCTTTTTTGGTTAGATTTTTTGTAAAAGACAGTCAGTCTTTGTAGTTGTAAAGTTCTTGCAGAAGAAAGTTTAGATGGTTTTAATTCGTCGTTATAAAGTGCAAAAGTTATCAACCACCAAAAAGTCGCTTTTACTTTTTAATTACAACAAAACCCCTGACAAAACCAGTTTGTTTAAATCAAAAATCAAATGAAAACAAAGAAATAAAGATCCCGAAGCAACATTAGTTGGTGTTTGTGTTTTTGTGGGTTTGTTATAGAAAATCGCAAATATAACCGGGTAATATCATCATGAGAAATCCTGACTGGGGTGTTATGGACACGTGAAACTCATTGAGATAGGCAGTCGCTCGTCAGTGTGTCGCCAGTAACTTTCCCAAGCCATTAATTGGTCATGCGCACAATGAAACCAGTGACCCATAAAAGTACAGATCGCTAATGACTTAAAAACATTGAAAGTAATAAAATTTTGGGTCAAACAGCCCTCTAATGGAAACGACATGTATCACTCAATACTTAATACCTTAAAAAAACCGAGCTACCCTAAATAAAATTCGGAAAAAATCAACCCCTATTTATTTATTTATTGTTCCTTTCTTGTTCTGAGCCCTCGCCAGGGTTGTGCCCAATTATAGGGAGCTCCGCATAATGCTTTTTGGAAGTGCCACTGCAGAAGGTCTTAAGTTGTTCTATACTACTCCGGTATTTAGCTTACGAAATATTAAAAACTCTTAGAGGGCTCCCGTTACAATCGGATAATGATGTAAATATTATGTTATTATCTATTATTAAGAAAAGAAAAGAGAGAAAAAGAAAATCAAAATGATTTAATTTAATTACATTCAAAGAAACGTATCCTACACAGGTAATAATTATTATTATTTCCTTTTTCACTCCAATTGGTTTCAATAATATTTACTTTACTTATTAAAATTAATTAATATTTATTTGTCAGATGGACAGACACAATAATTAAACTACTGTTTTCGTAATAAGAATTCATGTAAAATGAGACTAGAACATAAAACCATAAACTATAAAAGAAATTGGAAAACGACGAATTTGAGAGCTATTTTGCTATTGATACATTGCCTTTAAAACATTTATAAAAATGAATGTTTAAATATGAGGGGGAGTGGGGAATTACTTACGATTATGGACAGAATTGATTTATTTCCTTTGAACTTATATTTCCGTAGTTGTTTTCTATTTTAGAATTGTTTGTAATTGTAATTTATTCAATTTAGGTAAGACACATCTGGTCAAGTGGCATATTTTATAAAAAGTTTTATTCAAGTGTTTGCCATAAGAACTTTTGATATCATGCGAACGTTTACTTAATTTCAACGAAAATGCACATCTGGTACTAATAACGAGATATGCAGGTGTTGAACGGCGTGCGCTTTACTTCGGCGTAAGTGCGGACGCGAGTCGCTTTCTTTCCAAGTTGGCGTTATCAAGCGTCATTATGATTGGCGGTGTTTTTGAAAGATTTTGAAGGAGATTATTTTATTGTGGAGGTGGTAGTTCTTTAAATATTGGGATCAATGAAAGAAGCTAGCGGGTTCGCGACGGTTGAAAAAGTGTGTACGTTTCTTTACGCTATTTTTCTATTCGGACTGTCCGCCCAATTTGAATAGTTGAAGACGTAGTTTGTCTTTAATCTTATAATATTGTGCAGGAGAAACTTACCAAAAGTTGTGTGAGAAGTTTTCTTCGTTTTCTTTTTGAAAAGTCTGTCTAGTTGAAAAAGCAAGCAGTTAGGGTACCGTGAGGCGTTCTGTTAGGGTTCTCTTGTTATTAAAATTTAAAAGTTTGTACCGTCTGAATAGCCACTGGCAATTCGTCATTTTATTCTTCAGGTTAATGTTGTTTGTCATCAAGATTTGCGTGTTAAAGGAAAGCGTTCAGAAGCTGTCAGCGTTTGTATGTGGAGTGGAGTGCGTGTTTATCGCAACCGCTTGAAAGACCAGATTATTAGATAAAATAAATCTGTAAGTAATTTTAAGATTTTCTTATTTTATTTGTCGAACGTCTGCGTGCGGGGTAATTTGTCTAAACCTTTCTTTTAGGAATTTTGTTTAAATTTCTTTTCCTGTGTTTCGGAACAAAATGTTGTCATTGTCAATCAATTAAGTGTGTGCTTATTCGAACCACCGATTGTGCGACCCGGATAGAGTCTTTATGTGTCAGATTTAATCAATCTTTATTTGGTGCTTCTCGCTTCTGGCAATTCTGGCATGTTTACCATTGTCAGCCCTGTCTTTGGGTGTGGTTGTAGGAAGTATTGAAAAGTTCTCAAGTATTGGGGAGAAAAAAAGAATGACTATTAACGGTAAGAATTGGAGGTGGGATCTACAACTAGATCGGCTTGTCGAAGAGGACGCTCAGACAAAAAACGGGTAGGATCTCCAGGGAGCAGGAACATAACGACGGACAAGGCAATGGAATCGGCAAACGAATCAAAAGGCACGGACAATTATTACATTCTAAAAATTGGTACTTGGAACGTTAGAAGCATAATGGATAAGGAAAAAGAATTAGAGGAGGAATTTGAGAAAGCAGATTTGGACATTTTAGGAATAACTGAAACTAAGAAGAAAGGAACTGGAGAGATAGTACTAGATAGTGGACATCTCTTCATATACAGCGGAGTGCAACATAGTAACAGAGCTAGGGAAGGAGTGG
>NW_022172038.1:0-966 GCF_008802855.1 Photinus pyralis
ATGATTTGAGATGTAAAACCTGGAATAAACTTTATGAGGATTTTATTCATAATTCCTGTAAATTAACGATCAACAGGCCCAGCTTAATCCCATCAGCTGTGAAACTAGCAGAAAGAAGTGTTAGTGAACAAAAACAAATTGTTCTGGAAGCAAAAGAATTCGATTTTAGTTCGAATTGCTTTTATTGCGGTAAAAATGCGGAAAAAAGGAATATAAAGATGTTTTAATTAAGGCAGTTGGGCACTGGGAAACAAAAGAATATATTTTAGCAACATTAAAGAGGAGAGAGAAGACATATTTCAAAAACTGTTTATTAGCGCGGATCCACTAAGTTAATTTATTTGCAAAAAAAGCTATTTACCTGTTGTGAAAAACGGTATATCTTAAAACTGTTCCTCCAGTTTTTGCCGCTTTTCTTAAAATTTACCTGCTGGAATAATATTGTTTATTTTTGATTTATTAAAATGTAAGTCGTTACGAAAATTTTGCTACCCCGCGCACCTCTGTACGATGGAAAAAAATAGATTTTTCATCCCCTTGAAAAAGAGGTGCTTTTTTTCAGAAATCGTGAGATCTTGGAAAGGGTTCGACTTTACAGGCCCAAATAATTATCTTCTTTTTTATCATAAAACAAGCTCAAACCCCTATGACATTTTTGCGTAAAAATAAGAATAAAAAACGAAAAAAACAGCTATTCCGGTTTTTCTTGGAAAATTGAAAGTTATGTGAAAATAGTGCAAATGCAAAAGTTGCTCTCTATAACTCTTATATTGAACATTTTCATCTAAAATTAATAGTTTTGCCACCATTTGCAAAACACCACTTTCCACCCCTTTCAAACCCCGGGATTTCACCGGTGGAAAAATTCAGCTGTTTTAATTATTTTTTCCCAATTGATATTCATTTAAATCACATTTCAATTGCCAAGATGTAGAACCAATATCAGACAAAGCTCACCGATTTATA
>NW_022172039.1:0-989 GCF_008802855.1 Photinus pyralis
AAACAACAAACATTTCCCAAAAAAAATGTATAGTTTTTAAAAACGGTATGAATTACGTTAGGCATGTTTCCCATAAGAAAGCTATTGAGAGATAGGCAACACACAATTCTGATAGCGCGGCCTTAAACCAAATTACTTTCAACTTGTTAATTATTACTCCGATGGCAGAGAAGATCCATCTACAGCTTTTGTAAGCAAGTAGTTACGCGGACCGTTTCACGTATATAAGAGGTTATGGATTATTCTAATATGGCGACGGCAACCATTTCCTGTGCCGTAAATACTTGCGTCGTTTCGTTTTAACATTCTAATAGCATTAGGAGTGCGCCATGTTCCTTTCTAGTTAATTACACCTAAACAATTCATGATCGCCAATTCTAATTAATTTTTATTTGCTGTGTGTCTCAGTGGTAGACAGGTTGGGTTACATAGCCGGAAGGTCGGGTGTTCGAACCTAGGCTGAGGAAAGAATTTTTCATCTGTGGCAGAGATAGGAATTTCCTTAAATCAGTTTCGAGCATTCTCCCGGCTATTTTATTTAGTGTTTCCTGCAGTTTTCCTAATTCGCGTAAGGTAAATACCGGAACAGTATTGAACAACTTAAAATCTGCAGAGGCACATCTAAAAAGCATTATGTGGGTCACTCTGTAATTGGGCACAAACCTGCTGAGGGCTTTGTATAAAAATAATGTTTAATTATTACTTAATTGTTGCGTCTCAGCTTATTTATCAAAATTGCCTTTCAAAAGTCAAATTAGGGTATAATCCCTACTACAGCAATCTTAATTGTTACTTAATTTCTTTTGTTACTTAAATTTGAATATACGTTAATACAGATGCGGCTCTGAAATGACGTAGATCATCCCCCTTTTGTCGCTTATTATACAGGGTGGGAATGTCTGGAACTCCATATACAGGGTGACAATTTGAAAACTTACCACCCCCCATATCTTAGTAAATAAACGAGATATTAAAAAAAATCAAAATCC
>NW_022172040.1:0-11874 GCF_008802855.1 Photinus pyralis
TTTTAGCTTCCTAGCATGTGCTAGATAGCTATTGCGATAGCCGTTTTTTGAACATTTCAAAATTTCATCAAATGTCGACGTTTTAGACCATTTTAAGCAACTTTTAAAGAATAAAATTTTTTTCCGTCTGTATGTACGTACGTACGTACGGCAATTTTCTGAGAAAACGGCTCGACGGATTTTGTTGAAATTTTGTATATATGTTTAGGCATACCGAACAGAAAAATAACGGGCCTGATTTGTGAAAAGAAATTTTGGAGCGCCGTAACGGCATCGAACTTTTTTTTTCAAATAGCAACCTAAAATTTTTATTCTATTATTTGGAAGACCTTATTTTCCTGTGTACAACCTACAAAAAAATTGGGCCGGGTTATATTATCAAAAAACGGAGAAAAAAATTGTCAGTCAAAAAATTGTGTTGCATATGTGCAAAACGCAACGATCTTGTTTCTGAAGCAATTTAAACGAAATTTCTATGGTAAGTCCCTTTAATAAAAGCAAACAAAATTCATGCGCAAAAATCGTGTTGCGCATGCGCAGAAATGCAATTTTCTTATTTATGGAACATTAGCTTCCTAGCATGTGCTAGGTAGCTATTGCGATAGCCGTTTTTTGAACATTTCAAAATTTTTCAAATGTCGACGTTTTAGACCATTTTAAGCAACTTTTAAAGAATAAAATTTTTTTCCGTCTGTATGACAGTATCGATTAAATGTGTCGTGGATACTAGCCTACTCAAAAGACGCATGAATGGCATCAGCACCTTTAGCTTGTTGTGTATTTTATTTCACACTTGTGTAATGCTTATTGGGTTTCTTTCTAGCTTATTATGTCAGATTTGCAGTAACTTCCATTCCTATATATATATACAGAGAATTTTTTTTAAATGTATACTTTCGGCATATTATGTAACCTTTAAAAAAACAGGGAATAGATGAAAACAGGTACTCTATGCGAATTTTTTTGAAATAATCTATGCTATAAAAATGGTCGCTTAATGTCAAATTTAAGTTGCCCATTAGTGTGTATTTTTTATTAGTGTCAAATTGCGATTTTTCACATCGAATAAATTGGAATGGTATGTTCGATAACAGTTCAAGAAATGTTTGACATATCCTGAAATCGTGTAATATTGGTTGCATACAATTCCACGAATTGACGGTTTTCTCTTCATAGTATGAGCTAGGTACAATGCGAAATTTCATCAAATGTTGACGTTTTAGATCATTTTAAGCAACTTTTAAAGAATAAATTTTTCCCGTCTGTAAGTGCGTACATATGTTGGCAATTTTTGGTTTTAGCTATGAAGCTATTCTGTCAAGAATTTGACACCTGGTTTTGTTCTGTTATCCCTGATTGTCCCGGTTGCACGAAAACCCTTCTTTTTCAAAGTATCAAGCAGGTCATAACTCGTAAAGTAGTTATCGAAAAAAATGATGTGATCGGACGGTTTTTCTATAACGTCAAGTAACTTCAATACCACTCGACAACCTAGAGGAAGACTGCGAGAAATAGGTTTAGAATTACATTTAGCCCCACAATATACATCAAATGCATAGCAATATCCTGATGAGCTACATAACATCCATTCCTTGTATCCGAATCTGACGGGTTTTTCCCGAATAAATTGTTTAGCCGAATGATGGCCAAAATACTTCACAATAGCTTCATCTGTGGATAAGTTTTGATGAAGTATTCCTCATTGGCGAAATTTATTGTTTAGTAAATTCATAATCGGTCTTACTTTATACATCTTATCATTTCTGTCAATACCCGAATTGTCTGCTAAGTGTAAGTAACGTTTTATTTCCTGAAAACGATTTCGAGATATTGCACTTGAAACAAAAGGTATAGCAAAATCGGGGTTAAGGCTCCAATACATTCTCTCCCGTGGAAGGCGATGATAGCCCGTAAAAAGCAACAATCCTATAAACAGTCTTAAGGCCGATTCAGAGTTCCGTAACGGTAAGAGGTAACGATAAGAAATAAGAAAAATAAACATTCAAATTATAATGGTGACGACATTCAGAGTTTTTCCGTAAGATGCAAGACGTAAGTAGTAGAGGTAAGAAATGGATTATTTCATTTCATACCTTATCTCTTACGGAATCATGTTTTGTTTATTAAACTGTATTCGACCGTTAAAAATGTGTGTTGAAGGTGTATTAACACTAGAAGCGCTATGATTATGATGTCACTATCCATATTCGTTTACCTACGTCTATGAAAAGCAAAATAACCTTTGGTACTATAATCTCAAACGTCAGTTTGACAACATATGACGCAAACGGTCTTCCCTTACCTCTTAGTGTAATGACATACTAGGCGGGAAACCGCAAACCGCGTGCGGAAAATTAAAAAACCGCGCCCTGTAGAATATAATGGCCAAAGGCATACTATGCGGTTTGCGGTCGCCGCAAATGCCATGTCGGCTCAAATCGGTACGGCATGGCGGAAAAGTACGAAAAATAAGTAGTGGACGACATACCATCCGTATCAATTTCCGGTCGCCGTAGTAGCACGTGTCGTTTTGTGAATAATGGCGGAGTACGACAAATTGTTCGCTCTAATTGAAACTCGACCAGCTCTTTGGGACAAGGGCTGCGAATCCTACAAGGACAGGGTGGCCAATGAAAAGGCATGGTTGGAAGTGGCGAGATCCCTGTATGGAGAGGAGTGGGGTATGTTGTCGGCGGATGACCAACAAAGAAAAAGTAAGTACTAAGATTAGATTTATTAATATGTCATTGTTTTGCATGGTACAATATGAGAATGATGGGTACTAAGGTAACAAGTGTGGTAAGTTGGGGAAAAGTTTACAAACATTCAAAAAAAGGTACCAAGTATCTTTAATAATTGTATTGTTGTTGAAACGGAACGCTGCCTATCCCTTCAAAATAAACCGCAAACGAATCTCTCACTTCTACTCCTTGGCCACGTGGAGCTGGACCCGTTTGATTAACTTCATCAAATGGTAATGATTCGGTCTCATCGTAATTCACGCCATCTCGTTTCCTCACAAAGTTATGTAATATACAACATGCTTTGATAATGTCATCAACGAAATCTGGCCGTACCAAGATTGGTGTGTGAAAAATACGCCACTTATTTGCTAAAACGCCAAATGCACACTCTACTGATCGCCTGGCCCTTGAATGTCTATAATTGTATATTCGACGACGGGAATTGAGATTACGTTGGGGGAACGGTCTTAAAAGATTGGAATGTATTTTAAATGCCTCATCTCCTACGAAAACGAAAGGCTGTGGGTTACTATTTGTACCAGGTAAACACCGAGGTCGTGGAATATCAAGTTCACTTGCATATAATTTCCTTCCAAAAACACTGTCCCGAAATACAGTTGAATCACCTTCTTGACCATACGCACCCACATCAATGGAGATGAACCGAAGATTGGCATCTGCAACTGCCATCAGAACCACCGAAAAATATTTTTTATAATTAAAAAACTTAGAACCGGAATTCCGTGGTTTAATACAGCGAACGTGCTTCCCGTCTACCGCTCCGAGGCAATTGGGGAAGTTTGTCTTTTCGTGAAAGGTTTCAGCGATGTGGTACCATTCCTCTATGGTTGGTTCAGGCATTTCGTCTTCTTTCAAAACAACCCATATTGCTTGACAGGTGTCAGATACGATGGCGGCTATCGTACTTCTCCCTATGTTAAACTCGTATTGCAAAGCGGTGAAGGTGTTTCCTGTCGCAAGGTACCTATAACAATAGTATACCACAATTTACTAATTTTTTACCTTAGTAACAACCAGTTGCCTACTATTTTCCCTAAATACTGTTGTGCAGACTCAATTGATTTGTCTTTTTCTTACATTTAAGTTACTCAACTTAAGGCGAAGTGGAAGAACATAAAGGACTCTTTCAAAAAGTCCGTCAAAACTAAAAGCGGTGCTGCAGCGCCGAAAAAATCGTATGTTCACTTCGAAGCGCTGTCCTTCTTGCTCAATTCGGCAGAAAAACGAGGGTATGAATTTTTTATTTACGAACCTCTCATATTAAATTATAATTTGTATAACGTTACATACAATTGTTGTTTCTGCAACTTTTTTTAAAATTTCAGAACAAGTGGCAATTACGAAGGGGGCCACGAAAATTCGGCTGATGAAGAAGGACGTTCGCGCTCTCCCATACGATCTACTTCATCGTCGGCGGTGGAAGACGCAGAGGCGTCCCAACACACTCCCCGAAGCACCCTGTACCAAACCCAAAAAAAATCCTCTCTCCCTCCCAAAATGACCGCATTCCAAAATTCCCTATTACAAACCCTGGGCACCGCCTCAACCCTTCTTCATAAATCTCAAGTGCCCGAACCCGAAGATCCCGATAGGCAATACCTTCTTTCCCTGCTCCCCGATTATAAAAACTTGCCATTAGATAAAAAGTGGGAGTTCCGCCAGCACGTTGTAAATTTTTTTAAACATACGTATTCTAGTGCACCTACACCTCCTCTTCAGCCCTTTACACATAATCCACTCTCTGCGTTTTATACATCCCCCACCGGCACCCCAACTTCTCATTATCATAATTTTCCTTCTACCAGTTCCAGCCACCCCCCTTCACATCCTTCACATGATCCTGTTTCCCCTGAGTGGAATTAGTTTTTTGTATATAAATATAGTATAGTGTTACATTTTTTGTTTTAATTGCAGCCTTAATTTACCTCACATACCTGATAGTGACCGTTAGCCTTTTCTCTGCACTTATCGGTGGTCCAAACGAAGTTTCCTGTTTACTGATTATAGGGCGCACTTTTTCAAGGAGTTCATCGAAAGACGCTATTGACATCCGGTAGTATTTGAAGAACTTTTCACTATAATCTCGAATGTCTCTGAAAAACCTGTTAAATTTTTGGGGATGCAAACGATGGTAAGGGTGAACGGAATGAATACATCCTTCTTCGTGTGTCATTGGGAAGACCTTCTGCTTCAGCTGCACAAACCGCTACCACATTAGCAAAATGTTGATACGCGTGTTCCATTCTTCGTCCTCTGTAGCACTACTGACTAGTCGAAGCTATGCGAGAGACTTCGCGGTTTGCGGTTTGCCGCGGTAGTATGCCATCAAATAAAAATGCGGGAACCGCAAAAGTTTGCGGCGCGCGGTTTGCAGTTTGCGGTTTCCCGCCTAGTATGTCATTACACTTACGGATTTACGTTATCGCTTATTTCTCATTTCGTACCTCATACCGTTACGGAGCTCTGAATCGGCCTTAATCTCATCATCTGTGACTCTAAAATTGTCATTATTGCTTTGCGTTGCGTAGGTATTATATAGTTTGAAAAGTAATGTGGTGTATAACTAAATAACTTTAATAAATCTGAATTTACAGTGCGAGGTATTACCTGCAAATGGAACAGCAAGAAAGCCTGCACAAAATTCAATGTTGTCTCCTAGTATCGTTTTGAAGTCATTGAAGAAGATGATTGTAATGACTTCCCACATTAGGTAGGTATATAAATGATTGTGCGTATCATACTATTGTGTCTATTTCAAATAGATTGAAGATATGGAGGATCTTTATAATAATAATATAATATATTTGCGGAAAAATGTATACAATTACAATTACATTGAAATACATTTGACGCAAGTATTGTCAATACATATAATCAAGCCAATCAAAGTCCAAGCCGGTGCTCCACAAATTCCGACACACTATAGGGTTCAATTTGAATTAATATGTTTTTCACCGCTCTTTTGAATTCATTAAGATTACTTAAATTTTGTATATTTGTTGGAAGTCTATTATAAAATTTGATGCAAGAATAATAGCAGTTCTTCTCCGTGTCAGTTCGTCTATGCATGGGTACGTTGTACGAGGCCTCCAGCTTCCTTGTATTGTTAACTATGTCCGATTTTATCGCGACTAAATAAAAGTTTATTCTTGAACATAAACACTAATGTTTCAAATATATACACCCCTGAGGCGGTAAGAATGCCATTACCTTTAAATACGCCTCTGCAGGATTGACGGTATGATAACGAGAAAATGGACCTGATTGCTCTTTTTTGGATTAAGAAAACTTTCTCACAGTCAGAACTATGCCCCCAAAATATTATGCCAAATCTGAACCGGCTTTCAAAATTCGCATAATAAACAGATTTTAAAACATGCACATTGAGGTATGGTTTCATGACACGTATGCCGAATTTAATTTTATGCAGATTCTACTTATATGCGCGGACCATTTCAAAGGGGATTGCAGGATTATTCCTAAAAATGTAGTGTTCTCACACAAGCGTCTTTCAGCACCACAAATATTAATTACGTCAGGTACACTTAAATTTGAATACACAGATTTGAAGAGCACACAATGTGTTTTATTTTCGTTGAGGAGGAGTTGATTAGCACTAAAATAGGACCTCATGTCACCGAACACTTTGTTGCTAGTTAACATTAGGTTATCAAATTTCTCTGCTTCTATCAGGATGTTAGAATCGTCTGCGTAATTAGTAATTAAACAATTATCGCCCTGGGGTAAGATTAAATCAAGTCGTTCACCAAAAGAATGAACAGCAGTGGTCCAATTACACTTCCTTGTGCGATGCCCATGGTAGTATAGTACGGCTCATACTACTTGATTCCTTTATGACTGCTTCTCCGTGTACTACAACTTTTTGGTTACGGTTCCGTAAAAATGACGCAATCCAGTTATGAGCCGTACCTCTAATACCATACCTTAACAGCTTTTCTAGCAACACGTCATGGTCGACTAGGTCATAGGCCTTCGAAAGGTCTAAGAATATTCCCAGTGCCGCTTTACCATTCTCAAAAACATTAAGTATTTTGTCGGTAAAGTGAAAAACAGCTGTAGCGATGGATCTACCTTTTATATATCCATGCTGAGAAGTCCATTTTGATGTAAATAGGTACCCACTAGGCAAATTAACATGATTTTAACATTTAATAAACATTCTCATATCAACGTGTAATGTTGTATAGCTTGTATAAATAACAATTATACAACGTGTATGTAACGTTATAAAAGCTAAACGGTTACATCACATGACAACATCATTTGTCAATATCCTATTAACAGCTATAATGCCACATCTAATAAACATCATATGAAATGTTTTTTAACGATACTGTGACATCGCGTTCAATGTTACAGGAAATGTGTTTTCAACAAGAATTCAATGTCCCTTTAACATCTCATTTGTTTAGTATAACATTAATGTGATGTTGCCATTTTTTCAGGATACAGGGATACTAATTAAACATATTATATACACATGTGCATTTGTATTGTACCAAATACATACATTTTACAAATTTAAACATACGTAAATACATTATTATCATTTCACATGCAGTAGGTGCATAAATTATACACCCTAGATATGCAAATATTACACCAAATTATACACCCTAGATATGCAAATATTACACCTAATTATATATTTCATACAAAACAGTGAATAAAACAAAATGGAACTGAATTTTAAAACCTACCTCTATAATATAATAACTAAAGATAATCATATACAAAGCCTATTCTGGTGAGTGCACTAAAGCTATTACATTATTATAATATTTAATACATTTTGCTGCTATGTCGTGTGGTTTAATTATTTTTTTCTACTCCTATGTCGTAAACATACCCAAAATGTCACCCTGTACTGCACGTCTAAATCGTTCATTATATCATACGGTTGCATAATGAAAATTAGAACTGTTACTTAATATATATATATATATATATATTACGTAACAGGTTAAAGGTCAAACGCGAAATGTTAATTTAGTAGGTTGTCAGCCCTGCCTAATGAATGAAGTAACGTCAGATTTTGTTGTTGTAGGTTATGTTTCACATTTTGTAAACTTCTTTGAACAGAATTACTATAATTTGTTTAAACATTGCCATTTGTATGAGAATGGAGCCTGTATGTAATTTATTAGCCGTGCCCAATTATTTTTCATAATCGTAATGGGCTACTCAAGAATGGTTTGAAGCTGCGTTTAGCTAATTAAGCAAACTCTGTTGCTACTATTTTGTATTTTAGAAAACTACAATAAGTACTCGAAGAATTAATGGATGGTGCCAATTACGACTTGCATGGAACACGGAATAATGCACTTTAGAATACTGGGTAGTCCGATGCTTCCTTCCCGGGAAAACTCGTTAAAAGACGCAGCGTTTTGAAGGCCTTAGTATTATCGATAGTTAGGTACCTAATACATTGGCAACTACAACAATAGAAATCGTTCAAAACTGTAATGAAAAAGAGCACAAACACCACCTGAGCTAGTTAGGTAGTAATCTTCAACTTCAACACTTGTATCTTGTATCCTATTGGCTATTGCATCTATGGTGCTAAAATGAAACTCACATTGCAGTAAGGAATAGGGATGTCAAAACCCTGCAATACACTTCCAATCTAAGTAAAAAGTATTTATAAAATTCTTGCTCGCTGGCGTGCATTCATGGAATATAAGTGAGGTTACGTTGTATTTTGTATTCCTTTTAAATAGACCATGACATTTGACACTTGACAGTTCTAATTTTTAGTTCGAAGTTCGAATATTTAGAACCAAATCAATCGTAATCTATCAATCTTTTATCAATTATATTCAAGTCGTAGAAAAAGTATAGTACATAATTCGAGTGCTAATGCCTATTACGCACTCGAGTTTATTACAACACTCGCTCGCTGCGCTCGCTCGTGTCGCAAAATACTCGTGCGAAAAAGGCTTCTTAGCACACTTATTATGCAATATACTATTCCGTGATTGTTTTGGCAAAACTCTAGCGAAAGGAGCCATATGGTAAATCGCAATGTTGATTTAATTTAAAACAATGGTTGCAATTTTGAAAAGGACGTTTGCTGAAAAAAATATATCTTCATGCAGCAAATATATGGTGAAGAATTTTTTGCGAAAGCTACGTTATTGTTAAGATGCAAGTAACAATCTTGGTCATTCTATAAGTAATTTCAAAGCGCTTCAAATTTAACAGATTTGTAAAATAGAAACAACTTTTCTGAGTTTACAGAATCTGTAATTTATAAGTTTTAATCTACTTGGTGGAAAATTAGTACTTGGTATTCTTCTTAAGATTTTAAATATGACTGTTGCTTGCAATTATTTAACTATTTGCTGTAGTGGTCGGCGGCCTTGTTGTAATCGCTTTTTTAATATATGCATGTATTTTCGAAATAAAAACAAGAAAATGAATCTAAACAACCAAAGTTTTTACGTCATGCAGCTAAGATGTAATGTACTAAGTTATGTACATATGCGAATAGTATTCTCTCCATACGAAAGGAATCGCCATACTTATTAAGCAAAGTTTTGTAGTAAATCTTTTGCAACATGCATATAATTAAATCAAACAAATTTGGAGCAGATATAATGCGAGCAACAACTGAAGAAGCATAAAAGTGATTGTAATCACTGTTTTTGGTATTGATCGTAGTGCTAATGTCAATATATACAACAAAAACATGCGAAAGTTCAGTTGCCTTCCATGTTCTAGCTTTCCAATACGAACGTGGTAGGAACGTGCCAATTCTTTTGTAACCATCGTGCGAAATTTTAAAAGTTGTGGGCGATTAATTTGTTTATCAAAGATTCCGTTCAGAACGAAACATTTTTTCGCCACGGCACCGAAAACAAAAGCAACCTTTTCATAACAACGAGACATATAGGCTAAAAAATAAGTTTTCCGTTGCACGTCATTTAATTTTCTGACGTCGTTCTTATGCCAGGCGTTGACAAACATTAGGTATAGCAATAGACTAGATTACAAATCAATTGTATTCATACGCTTGCACCATTTGACTACTAGCATTGGTAAGTACTCAGCAATTTTAGAATCGCTCTTTACGTCACGGCATGAAATTACCGGTTAAATTGCAGCATATTAAAGCCACGTTTTAGAGTAGCCCACGCCAGTACCGTAAGCCATACTGCATAGTTAAGTTGTACTCTTACAATCTTCAAATAAGACATTACACAAGAAAAAATAAAGCTCACGAGACAACCGTATATAGAATTGCCAAGCGTTAGCTCTATATTCAGTCATGAAGTACAAGGATTCTTACGTGTACAGGATGTCAACGATTATTGGAAGTTACTTACAGGAAGATCCCCGATTTTTTAAATGTTGGAGCTTTGTAAGGAGTTAACACTTTGGAAGAACATACTGGAGAAGGTTAAGAAGCCGACAGCAATTTTCGATTAAATTCATTAATTAACCTTTGCTACATGGTTTTAAAGGCTTAATAATTTACATATGTCATACTTGATCATCCAAAGTTCAGAGGATAGTATTTTTCAGAATAGAATCACTTTTATGTAATTCTTTTACAATCTTACAGTGTAATATAGAATAACAAATGAACGTTAATTTGCAAAATGAACAATAAGAAGACCTTTGTGTCACTTGTCCATTATTTCCCTAAATTTGGCAGTATACTCTTTGCATAGTCTAAAATTTTTTCTTCTTTCATTACCATTTCATTATTCAAACTTCTGGTTTTGATTGAATTTTTCCCCATATCTGGTGATTTGAAACCAATGTAAGAAATTCGTCTGGTATCTTCTATTCTCGGCGTGATAATGCACCACTTGAAAGTTTTTGGTGGCCAATATGAATCCTTTCTCATTTCCAGCATGCAGATTATTTATGCTGTAACATCTTTTTGCTATAATTATTGTTAGCCCGGCATATGTAATAATAAACAAGCCGCTTTTCATCAGTTTTGAAGTTTTCACACTTCTTCATTGCTATTCTTGGGCACTGAAGCGCTGTAATAGTGCATTTTGGAAATCCAGTTTCCAATCAAGAAAATCAAAAATTGGTACAATCTTTTTTCCTTGAAATCTTTTGTATTGGCGCAGAAAACGGAAATTCTTTTACTTGTCCCATGGGGTAGTTTCATGTAACCTCGGCCTGGGTTTCGTCTTTTTTCCATTTAAATTCGCAATTTTCTTTTAAGCGCTGTTCGCAATGATGGCCAATGAACATGAAAAATGATTTTCACGAAGCTGTTGCATGCACAGATCTCTTTATGCCCGTCAAAGGTAACAAGGGGCCTCCTGATCACGCTCGCTGAGCATTTTTAGCAGTGCTATCTAAATTCTTCGTACCTCGTAATAAATGACGCTTCACAGGTGCAACAAAAAGCGTTGTTCTGAAAAGGAACAGTTTGTTTGTGGAATTGAGAAGCTTGATAAAAAGGCAAGAAAACTACGAAACTAGACGATTTGAAAGCACACACGGAGGTGACCAGATAGCAACTAAACCTAATGCATAGTTCAGAGTCGCGCCAACGTCGCATTTCTGTGTAAGCCAATGTATAATTATCAAATAAACTTGTTTTTAACTTATAACAATTACTCCCATTTAGAATATTTATGTTGGTACGTGAAAATTATTCCAGTAGATGACGTTGCAACGGAAAAACCTTGGTTTATTTTTACCTATAGCTGAGGTGCATGTAACTAGTGGTATCTGTTTAACATACCATCGAAATTATTTCTTAGGGCAAGGTGTTGATCGACATGGTAATGCAGTTTATATGAATTATTTCTAAATTCTACATTCGTTCGCAGTCGCGCGTTTGTTTCAGGATATAATGATAATCTTTATTATTCTTGGGAGGATCAGCATAATGCGTTTTTCCTAACCAGCACGGGAAATAAATAAAAAAACATTAACTGAAAAATACAGATTGGGTTGTCCTAAATCAAATACAAAAAAAAATTCGTGTTATAGAGAAGAACACTTAACATTCTGTATTAACGAGAACACCGTTTTAGCATCTAAGAGTGAATCTCTGTTTCAAAAGAGTTTTAATTTGTCCTTTTAGATGGTTGCAGAGGTAGCGCGAACCGAT
>NW_022172041.1:0-9419 GCF_008802855.1 Photinus pyralis
TGTAAGTTTTATCACTCTTGTGAGACAAATTTGTAATCGTACAACTTTTTAGGCCTGATGATGGCTTGTTAGCCGAAACATGTCGCATTACAATTAAAGATTATTCCAAGTGTATGGGGAAGGTTTTGTGTTCACTTCCTAATAATTATCATACAACTCCATTTCGAGTTCAACAGAGATTGGACACCAAAATTAAGCTATTACTCGATTACAACTTTGTCATTTAATATTTTTAGGAATGACCCTGGGGTACAAGAGTGGTGAAGTAGTTTTTGGTTAAAAGTTGTCCCCATTGGCAAATATTTTGACGTGTCTTAGGGATTTTTCCTTTAATCAGTGGTTTTCGATAAATCCGTGATGGGAAGTTTTCAAATGAAAACCTGTATAGATACTAGCAGACCTCGCGAACTTCGTACCGCTTCCTTTGGAAACTCTCGTTTTCTTTATATGGGACATACGCCTGGTACGCCTATCAGTCTGTGTTTTCTTAGGTGGGACGTAAGCTCGGTTTCGGCGGCTGCGCCGCCTCACCTCGCGCCCTCACCGTACTATATAATCACCTATCAGCATCAAATATAATTCACAACCTATTCTCATACTTAGCAAATATACACAACATTTCATAAAAATCTGTCGAGCCGTTTTGGAAGAGTGCGACCACAAACACCGTGACACGAGATTTTTAAGCGGCAGAGCAAAGCGATGTTATGATTTATAGGGAGTCGCATGGTGTCGGCTGTCCCGTTCCGTGAACACGATAACTGCGCAAACGCTTGGACGATTCGGCTCAAACTTTACACAGTTGACCTACTGCACATGTAACAAGGCCTATTGAAAATGGGTCAAACCCAATGACCCGTAGGTCCAACCGAGGTTGCTCGGCCGCTTTTTTAGATCCCTTTATAGTATGATAATCACGTAATAACAAGTAAAGAAAGTATAACAGGAAAATTGCGCAGATGTCACCAAGAGCACATTAAAATTTTAAACGATTTCAGCCGTTGTGCTAATTAAACCTCTCAGAAATCCTTTGTTTCATATTAATATTTCCCCAAATCGTGCTCGACCCATCAGTTCTATCAAATATTGGCACGTTTGTTGAGTCGTAGCCAAACAGCTCGTTACACGGATATTAATTTCCCCCAGAAATCCTGAGGGAATGGAGAATTCATGTTTATCGAACGAGGTGAGTGAGGTCTGAGTAATTTTCAACTTATTGTTACAGTAATCAGGTGTCTCGACCGTTCGATTACTTTTAATTTAACAAAGCGAATACAATTGAGGCGACCCGGTCCTTAAATGCAAACGGCACGAATCCGATTATTAATGAGCCTAAAATATTAATCGAATTGGGGTTGGTATCGTAAGTGGATCTACGATATTGACATTAGGTAGGCACGTATGTACATATGTGCCATAAGACCAGCAAGATGAATTAATTGAACTGTTAAGGGTGCGTTTGAAGGATACGAAATGTAGACTAATCGATTAGTGTACAGTGTACACATACGGAACGGAGAGGAAATTCAAATTAACTTCGCAAAATACGATTACGTTTCAGTGAAAGGTTTGTATATTGTGTTAAAATTCAAATACCAATTTTAAACGTACCGGTTCTTTTGATTACCTCCACTTAAAAACAGCGTTACTTAAGGTTTTATTAGTTAATTAACGTTATCTTTACCTATCTGTATAGTTAACTTACATCTTGGTTAGGTATGTATTCATTAGTCACGGCATTACTCGTCGTTCGGTTAGTTAAACTGTAATCAGATATAGTTTTCATTCGTGAACGTTATCATTTACAAACTGTGTTATTAATTAGGGATATAAGAAAATAGGAAGAAGGTCTGAATAAACATTCAAGTATCAGGGATGTGTTTTTGGTATGTGAACGGAGTTGCGTTAGCAGGTTTTATCAGAAATTCAATTCAATTGTGAACGTTACACGGGGCAACAGAACATAGAAGGAAAGCCTTCTTTCAGAATGAAAACTAGTCAACGAAATCGAACGAAATCACTTCGGCGTCGATGTTGCGACTGAAATTAACCACAATTCAATTTACTTATATAGCAAACAAAAGGCCTCTAGAAAATTCTCAAATCAGCACCTCACACTTCGTGGAAAGAATGCGTCACTTTCATTCCTTATCTCCGGCGACTAATCCTGTATCATATTGAATTAAAGAATTAAAATAACATTGGATGTACCTGAAAATGATTTAAAATTAAGCTTTGACAGCTTTTTTCTCCCTGGACATTTTCGTTGGATTGTGCTTTGTGAGCATGTGCGTAAATGGCATTAAAGGTAGAGTTAAACAGGGTGAAAATTTTATCTGGAATGGTGAATATATATTCAAAACAACTTTTTTTAGAGAATGTGGTCAGTGGCGTTTTTCGGCATGGTCAATTCTTAAAGAGGACACGTTTTTCAATATAGTAGCTTAAAAAACTCAAATTTTAGAGAAAAACTCAAATGAAGGAAAATGGTTTTGTTGAAAAAAAACGTTATTATTTTGTTAGTTATGTGAGTTATGTCTAATGTAATGTACCTATCAAATCAAAAAAAGTAAATTTACACACTTGCAAAAATTATTTATAGTGGCGTGCGTCTGCCTAGACGTCTACAAAACTATGAGGGTCACATAAAACACTTGACTAACTAGTAAAATTATTGTTGTTTAAAAAATACAATAATGCTCCCTATGACCATGCAGAGGTACGCTAGTACGTACGTAGATTGCAAGCAATTTTTTTAAAATTTTGGATACCTTAAAAAGCTTCTTTAAAAATAATGTTGCTTTGAAGATCTATTCAGTGTTCCAGACAAAACGTTCATCCTGTATAGTGTGCTCCAAATGCAATCGTTTCTATTGTTAACCTTCTTAATTATTATTGGAGAATTAAGGATATCTGCAACTAGTAGCGGTTTTCCTTTTGTAAGACCCTGTATATTGCTGTGTGCAATGGCATGCGGTCACTACGCCATCCACAAAATACCTGTCGAATTAGTTCAAAAACCAAACAACATTTAAATTTATAACTGTAGTAGTTATTTTCCTCCTAGACGGTCAGCTCTGTCACAAAAAACAATCTCAATGTTCACCTTAGACTAATCATATGGGAGACACAGTAGCATCCGAAAATTCCAAAGAATGTACTATACAAATTTTCATTAGGCCAGGACATAGTTCTTGGACACGAAAAAAATCTGTCATGAAAACTCTATCCGGGTCGCCCAATGGATTCGAATAAACGCACAATTACACAATCACCCAACTTTGTAGTTCAATGGTAGAGCGTTGAGCTATAAAGCCGGAGGTCGGGCGTTCGAACCTGGGTCGAGGCAAGAATTTTTCATCTGTGACAGAGATGGGAATTTCCTTAGACCAGTTTCGAGCAGTCTGCCGACTACTCCTGCAGTTTTCCTAGTCCGTAAGGTAAATCCCGGAGTAGTGTAGAATAACTTAAGACCTCTAAAAAGCATTACGCGGGTCACTGTAATTGGGCGCAAGCCTATTGAGGGCACAAAACAAGAGAGGGATAATAAATAAATAATTGATTGACAATGATTAGTTATTTATGTATTAAGGGCATAATAGTGATGTTTATATTCTCGAGGGCGACGAGTTAAAAAGCTCGAGGGCCTATGGCCCGAGAGCTTTTTAGTCGCCCGAGAGTATAAACATTAGTTTATGCTCGTGGTACATACACAATTTTATGTTTTACAAGTAGTTTTCTTCGTAAAAATTCATTTACAAAATAATTCATTATGTTTAATCGAGTATGCGTGGTTCGAATTTGTTAATGTGATTGAAACCATCCAAACGTCAAACGTAATTTTAAATAATTCAATTCATTGTGAATGAGGAGGAAGTTCCAGAAACTGTTCGAAATAAGGCCAATCTTGTGATTTAGTAGGTATTGACAATAATAATTGACGTTTCTAATTTTCAATGACCTGCAAATATTTGTTTGTTTTGTCATTAAGTATAAATGAGTTACTATGGTGATACTTAATGCCCTAGGGCATAAAGTGGTACTTTATGCCCGCGTATCACAGATATAAAATGTGCTATGATAGGTTAGTAAGACATAAAAAAATTTATTCCACAACACATGAAAAAAATTTAAAACAAAATCCGTGAATGATAGACAGGCCTACAAAGATTGTTGGACGTATTATCCCGCACGCATACACTCGACAAATATAACAACAAATCTTAAAATCACTTACAGTTTTTTTCTTAGTAATCCGAATTCTGGTCGTAGTTTTACGATACTAGGGGCACTTCACTCACATACAAACGCTGACAGTTTCTGAACTCCACTTTTCTTTATAACAGAATTATTTAGAAGACAAACAAAACTGACTTGATGAATAAGATGGCAAATTTTCGGTTGCTTTTCGCACGGTAAAAACTTTTAACTTTGAATAAGAATAGAACTCGATAAAACCTTTTCCGAAATCGGACAACACGCGTTCTTACACTATTTCATTATCATTATCTACTATACATAACCTCTTCACGTACATAACATAACTATGTAAAATGTATTTCAGTACGGTCTAATGATGGGATGGTTCGTCCCGAAAACGATCACCGATTAAAAAACTTTTATTAATTACAAAACTGTTTACCTACCTGTTTTTATACTTCGACTTATAATACACCAACAAAACTTATGTAATTCTAATAATTTCTACCAAAGAATACAATTTTTTTAACGATTAAAATCACCACGCTATTTCCCAAAGAAATTACCTTTATCTCTCACAAATAAAAGGAAAACCTAATAAATCAACTCGAACTGTCATATTAGGGCTTGAATACTGCTTGCATTTTCACCTGCACTTTTTTTTGGGTAAATTAATGGTAGGCGATTCCGGAACACAGCGCATTTTGATGTTTTTTTAAGTACACGCAATTTATCATTTTACGAGTTGTTTTGTTTAAATTGAACAGTGGTTCTACGTGTTTTTGTACTAAATTGGTTTATCTTGTTTACCATTTCCATTTATTATGCACGTGTAACTAGTTTTATTAATTCGTTAAACATTCATTTGACTCGATTACCTGATTTTCATTGTACGATTAGAAATGTTTGATTTGTGTATTTCTCTTTGATAAAAAAATGTTCATTAACATCTTGGCCACGAAAAAAAATCTGACAAAAACTCTATCCGGGTCGCATATTGTATTTGTATAAACACACAATTAATGGTTTGTCATTGCAAAAACTTTATTCCAAAGCAAATGAAAGAAATAAAGCAAAATTACTCAAAAAAATACAAGCTTACAAAACTTGTTTGGATATATTACCCCGCACGCAGTCGATTAATGAATAAAATAAGAAATCTTAAAATGACAGTTTTTTTAAATAATTCAAATAATCTAGTCGTCCAAGGTTTGCGATACTAGACGCACTAAAACTGACACACAAATGCTGACAGCTTCAAAATAAGACTGGCTTGATAAATACACTCACAAATTTTTAGATGGCTGTTCAGACGGTAGAAACTTTGTACTTTGTACTACAACTGCTTGTATTTTCAAACAATAGTATATTTCATTAGGAGTCCGGAAAGCAGGCTTTTTCCGTGCGCGCGTGGCAAATTCCCGTATGAGGCGTAGCCGAACACGGGAAGCAATGCAAGCACGGAAATAGTATATTAAAGCATAAGTTGCAGAAGGCGCTATATACGTGGCGAAGGTTCGAATGAACGAGTGCTAGAAAGGCCTTCTGCAACATATGCTTTATACTATTTTCTCTGTTGAGCATCTTAATTGTATTAAAAAAATGAACAATTCTGACATTTTCTGTAATAAATATTTTAATAAAGAAATTAAGTTGGCAACACCAACAATTTTTCAATAAAGAAATTAAGTTGGCTACGCTACATTTTGAAAAAATTCAATTTAACAAGCGCGTCAAATACGAATTTGTGCAGTATATTTTAGTTTTTTCAATAAAAAGTGAATAATGTGCGAAGAAATTCTTCCTTCCACTCCTCCAGAGCTTCGACAGTAAGCAGAAGAGACTGTTCATAATTTGCTACCGGGCAATAATTCCACAATTATTCTAAAAGTTTATAATAATTGTACATATTTAGTGACAAAGATTAGTTTTGTAATTTTGTTAAGTTATAAAACCTCATTTGTATTAAATGTGGATTTCTCTAAGTACCTACACTGAATTTTCAATACCTAATGATTTCAATTACCCGTATCGTTAATAACTGTAACATAATGTTATAACAATAAGTGAAATTAGTCCACATTTTACTAAACCGTTGAGATAAGTATTAACGTGTAAATCATCCAGGCAGAACTTTGAATTGAACATTCGCGTATATGATCGGCCTGGATGATTTAGACGAGCATGCCAACCACTGAATACCAAATGTTCTTAAAAATCTGTCAGTTGTGGAAAATAGTTACCAAAAATAGTGTTGGAATGAAACTCATTCCAGCACTATTTTTGATATCGGAATACTGTCATTATAAACGCAAAACAGAGAATAGTATATTAAAGCATAAGTTGCAGAAGGCGCTATATTCTAGCACGAGTTCAAGTTTCGAACCTGAGCCGCGTAGCGGCGAAGGTTCGAATGAACGAGTGCTAGAAAGGCCTTCTGCAACATATGCTTTATACTATTTTCTCTGTTGAGCATTTTAATTGTATTAAAAAAATTAACAATTCTGACATTTCTGTAATAAATATTTCAATAAAGAAATTAAGTTGGCAACACCAACAATTTTTCAATAAAGAAATTAAGTTGGCTACGCTAGATTTTGAAAAAATTCAATTTAACAAGCGCGTCAAATACGAATTTGTGCAGTATATTTTAGTTTTTTCAATAAAAAGTGAATAATGTGCGAAGAAATTCTTCCTTCCACTCCTCCAGAGCTTCGACAGTTAGCAGAAGAGACTGTTCCTCGGACTGTTCATAATTTGCTACCAGGCAATAATTCCACAATAATTCTAAAAGTTTATAATAATTGTACATTTAGTGACAAAGATTAGTTTTGTAATTTTGTTAGGTTATAAAACCTCTTTTGTATTAAATGTGGATTTCTCTAAGTACCTACACTGAATTTTCAATACCTAATGATTTCAATTACCCGTATCGTTAATAACTGTAACATAATGTTATAACAATAAGTGAAATTAGTCCACATTTTACTAAACCGTTAAGTATTAACGTCTAAATCATCCAGGCAGAACTTTGAATTGAACATTCGCGTATGACAGGGTTACCCGACATTCGCCGCAGCATACGAAAACGCCGTTAGCTGCGTGCAAATATGAATTACAATACGGCGTACACCTATATAGTAATGCAGGTTTCGACGCAGCATTGGTCAACGAGTTAGCGATGGTACTAGGATTCGTCACTGCTTGTCATTACTCATCGGATAATTCCTGTCACAATTTTGACGCTCAACATGCATGAACCCTCTCGATTTCTTCTACTGGGGTCACCTGGATTCCATTTATGCATGTGGACCGTTTCCGAACACTGCTGCTTTGGAAGATGCCATCCGTGAATGTTCTGCGGGTATCACTCATACCCAACTCATGTCTGTGACTGCAGAATTTGAAAACCGATTGCATTACACGATTCCTACTGGCGGGGACTTATTTGAACACTTAGATACTATAACGGCAGATGCGACGCAATTTCTTTTCTTAGACTGCTCTGTTCTTTTTTTTGTGTTACCGAAGGCTGTTTCTTCTTTAATGTAACCGAAGGATGTATTTTTTTCTTTCGTTATGTTTCCTTGTGCTCATCCTGCACGATCACTTCCCTTTTCCATGGAATTTCTAACGTGTCGGCCGATGCTGCGTCGAAACCTGCATTACTATATAAGTGTACGCCGTATTGTAATTCATATTTGCACGCAGCTAACGGCATTTTCGTATGCTGCGACGAATGTCGGGTAACCCTGTATGATCGGCCTGGATGATTTAGACGAGCATGCCAACCACTGAATACCAAATGTTCTTAAAAATCTGTCAGTTGTGGAAAATAGTTACCAAAAATAGTGTTGGAATGAAACTCATTCCAGCACTATTTTTGATATCGGAATACTGTCATTATAAACGCAAAACAGAGAAGTTACTTTGAGGAAAATAGAGAAGAAAAGGAATTGAACACAAGGACCATACAGAGGAAGGAGGAAAAAAACGTACAGAGCATAAGGAAATAATTAAACATGGGAAGCAAATCAGACCAAAGGAAAAGTATTTGAAAGAGCATTGTAAGGAAATGGATGTGTTAATGAAAGAGGAAAAGGCATACAAATCGCTGAGCGGAGATCTGCTAGAAAATGTAAATTCTTTTACGTACCTCGGATGGGAGATCACAAATTAATAAGCCGAATAACTCAAGCTAAATCCTCCTTTAACAACTAGCGGAAACTGTTTACTTCCAACCATACTTACTTGCACCTTAGGAAACATCTGATAAAAACATGTACATGAGGCGTTCTGTTGTATGGAAGTGAGACTGGGACACGTGGGAAAACTGACAAAAAAGTGCAGAGGCGCTTGAAACGTGGAGTTATCGCAGAATGTTAAAGATTAACTGGGTCGACACAGTGAGAAATGAACAGGGTTGTAGAAGATAGGCCTCGTCTGTGGAATACTCTGAAAAAGAGAAGGGACACATAAATTGGACACATTCTAAGACACGAAAGTTTGCATTACTGGAAGACACCGTGGAAGGTAGAAATGCTAGGGGTAGACCCATCAGGTAAGAATACATTGATCAAATGATAGACAAGGGCTGTACCTCCTACTTGGTACTGTAAAGGTTGGCTGAAGATTGAGAAAGATAGAGACAGACCAATCAAGGATTGTTGTATATTGTTATAGTAATAAATTAAAAAATTTTTGTTATTAATCTATTAGAAAAAGAGACTTTCCACCAAAAAGTTTACTATACACCTTTGTTTTAACAAAAAAGCTTACTGCATAATAAATTGGGAAAATCACTATTATTTGGAACCCATTTAAGTTGCCAAAATACTCATTTTGAGTTGCAATCCTATGCAAACAGTTAAAAAAACTACTACCTACTTAAAGTTGCCCAGATTCGCGAATCTCCGATTAAGATCCGTAATGAGCTTGTGGCCATTATGAAAAACACTAATTTAGTTGGGTACCTTCCCTTTTAAATGCAAAACCAGCAGCAGTAATATGGTTTTTAAGATAAGCTAGAAATAAGTTGTTTTCGACGACTCTACAATGTCACTTTTTAATTGAAAAAATTAATATTCGAAAAACCGGAGCACTACCAAAAAACGGTAATATGTACAACACGCATTTTATTATTAAGCGGTAAGTATAATCATATAGTGTTTCATTAAAAAAAAACATGTCGATAACACAGGCCAACAAAAAAATAATTT
>NW_022172042.1:0-541 GCF_008802855.1 Photinus pyralis
ACTTGGTGGCCTCGATCAATTTCCGAAGAGTCAACCACACACATTTTCATTAACACCTGACATAATTCTTAGGCACGAAAAGAAATTGACATGAAAACTCTATCCGGGTGGCACAATGGATTCGAATAAACACAATTAATTTATTGACAAACATTTCTTCCAAAACACAACGAAACAAAAAGAAAAGCTTATAAAGCTTGTTTGGACATATTACACCGACGCAGGCGGGCGATGAATAAAAAAAGAAACCTTAAAATTACTTACAGTGTTTTTCTTAACAATCCAAATAATCCGGCCGAGATTAGCGACATAAGGAGCACTTATCTCACTCACTGTTTATGAATTAATAACATTGGTCTCAATTACAACGGAATTTTGTGATAAAATAGTTACCCTTAGATTAGGAAAGAGTATGGATACCGCGTATGCCGTACAGCCCGTGTATGAATCGTGTTACCTTTTTAAACAAGTCCGCCATTTTATATGTGGCACATATGTCATTAAAGTAACATCGTTTTTTACGAGTTTTTGCGCTTAAATT
>NW_022172043.1:0-483 GCF_008802855.1 Photinus pyralis
TGAATTGTATGCCGTCCTTAATGCCCTTCGCTTTTATTAGAGTGTCATGAAGGTTAAAACCAGTTCCTTCCTCTCTCACTCCCAACCCCCGTTATAGCAAAAAATTAAGTAGATATACAGTGTGTTGGTCATAATCACAACACAACTACACATATAAAAAAATTTGGTTATTCTTGGAAGTGAAAAAAATATCATTAACCAATCTTTGCATTTTACTCTACTGTTTTACCTACTCTAATTTGCAAAAGAAATCGGTTCATAGATAATCAAGACACCTTTCTTACTCTGTGGCATTCATTTTTTTTAATCTCTCCTAAGTTTCAATTTTAACTATAAGGTCAATCAAGTCAAAAACAGCAGTTGCAATTTTTTTCTCATTTTTAAAAGCTCATTTTGGATTGGTTACTTTTCTCTTGAAATTTAGGGTTTTTCATGAGAAAAGTAACCAATCCAAAATGAGTTTTTAAAAATGAGAAAAAAATT
>NW_022172044.1:0-2919 GCF_008802855.1 Photinus pyralis
GTTTTTACTATATACTTACGTATATGCAATAGAGCTCACTCATGGAGTCCTTCATTCAACATGTTGATGATTTATGTTTTGTACCGACTAGACCCTGCTCTATAAGATGTTTAGTTATCTGCTAATTTTGCAGCTTGCTTTTAAAGGACGGTGGACATACTCCATTTTTGAAATTTTAACTTTCAACTTTGTGAGCTACTTAAGCTAAAAGCGTTGCTATTCAAAGTTCAGGCTGAATATCCAAACGGACTAACAAGCCTGTTGTTGCATGGAGCAAAGAAAATCTTTCCCACAACCTGGGCCTTCGCAGTAGCAACAGCGCAGGAGAATACAAGTCATTTCCACTAAATTTAAAAAAAAACGCCGACTTATGGACAAGCCGACTTAATGCTAGCGGTATAACGGCAATTCTTGAAAGATACTGCATTTTGTGATACCAAGGTGCCGCTGGACACAGTTGTTCCTTACAACCACGATTTGGCTAAAAGAACACTTGACATTTTCCGTGTGGGTAGATTTTAGAGGGGGTGGTGGTAATTTATTGTAAAATTGTTGAAAAAACTAAATATAGCCTAGAGACTAGATCTGGGTGTCAATTTCGCATGAGTTTAACTCGAGAAATCCAGTGGTAGCGCCAGAAATGTAATCCGGATACAGGAAGTCCGTTAAAAGCCACCATTTTACGTGTTATACGTATTATAACGAGCGATCAAAAATGAGTGGCGGTCGAGTCGCTTTGGAAGTTCAAGTTAAGTACTTACAATTTCCCATGTAAACAGAAATTCCGAGGGTGACTCTACAGCAACTCATTTTTGATTGCATAGTCTTTCTAAGGCACACCGGGTCGTGTAAAGGTGTCTAGACTTATGTTTTTGGGGCCAGGGAATTCCTTTAGGTAAGAAAAATAACCTACGGGCATCGGAAGTGCATGAAAGTCTTCCCTATCACACTTTCTGAAGACGTCGCACGCAGTGAAACCCAAGATCTTCCATTGTTTTAATATATACACTTATAATAATAAATAAAAATGCACATTAACAAAACAAAAACATAACGTGTGTACGTTATTAAAACATTTAGTTTCAAAATTTACAAGGCTATGAAGCATCGCCAAGTACAGCACTGACTTCCTCTGCGATTAACCTCCGTCAGAAAGGTTTAAAGCGTGTGGCTGCAATATGGAATCGGATCTAGACAACGCTTTCACTATGTGAATGTTCATCAAATTTCGAAGATCGTTGGTAGGTACCAAGTGGCAAAGTACAATGGTGTCTCAAAACCGTAAACAGCGTTTAGAAGTGATATTTTATGATGCTGGCAAACAAGAAATGGTTTTTCTCATATTTTATGACTTTTTTTCATCATCGGCATATTTCCCTCACCTACATTAGTAGTTTTCCATGTAAAACTAGTTGTAAAGTAAACTCCTGACTTGGCTTTCGGACTACTTTTAATAGTCATTGTAATTATCTTTGGTCATACTCTAACATTTAGAAAATGCCCTCTAGCGCCTTTGCTTTGAACCCGACGCAAAAAGTGTACAAGCCTTTCTTGTAGATCTGACCAAGACACATCTTTTTTGTAATTAACATTTTTCACTCTGATGCTTACTTTTAGAGAAAAATGCAAATTTAGAAAAATATAATAAATAGTTTAACTTTTCAATTCAAAACTTCTCAAAAACAAAGTTTTTTAAGCCATTTTGGCCAATGTATGCGAATAAATTTTAAAAAATTTTTTCGAGCTGTTATAGCTCTTAAACTTTTGACACCCTCTACAACTATAAAGATGGTTATGGATCAAAACCAAAATAGGACACACCGATAGTAATTCGCTACAGTTTCCGGGAACTTGGTTGGGAGGTTCTTATATGCATAAACTTATAATCCGGATCTAGCACCAAGTAATGTCGACTTCTTCGTGTGTATGGCGAATGATTTTGCTGGTGAAAAATTCGTCTCAATTTTTAGGTGGAAAACGTGGCCCATGCAACATATGCGCCTTGTCCAGATGTGACAATTTTCGTCCCACCAATTTTAAGTAGTGCCTAAAACAGAATTGTACTAAGTATTGCTTAGCATTTTATAATTGATGCTTTAGGAAAGCTAGCATTTTGGGTATAAGCGCGAAACCTTATACCCAAAATGCTAGCTTTGTTGAATTGTGGTTGTGCATTTCGGTAACTATGGTCATATAAAGACAATTAAATAGTTCAGTCATGCCATCGAATTTTCCATGCGCTGCAACGACTAAAGGATCTACCTACATAAGACGTTTTTGGGATAGCTTTTAAAGATAATTCTCAAGTAGCCCCTTTAGATTTAAACATTATAACGTATTTTGAGACTTTCTCATAATGCACACATCCAGGTGTTAATTACCAAATTGTTCAAGAATTGAAATGTCCAGGGGTCACAGCATACTTAGTTGCGAATTTTGAGATGCAGAAACCAACACTTATAGTACACCCTGTAGGATAATCGAAAGTTGAAATAGAGAAATTCACATCTTCCATGTTGGTACACCTGTATTTTGACAGCCACCCGTCACTTACATAACTATTTGCTATTTCACTCCGTTACGCAGAAGTGTCATATATTTGTCTCTTTTTTATGGCTGTCAGTTGAAGGGCATTTTAGCACAGTTTTAGAAATTTTTCCTATTTTACAAAATTTTATCAAAATGTTGTCGAGGGTTGGATTTTTGAAAGGTAATTATGCTCAATATTCCCAGGTTATTAATCAGAATCTTTCAGTAATATATCACGCTTTATTTTAATTAGGAATTAGGTTATGTAATCACTTACTGGTATTCCTTCTTTCAGGTCAACACTTAAAATCGTTAGTGCAACCGAAATATGTAACTGCTTCAACTTCATGCCCTGCAGTTGGAGACAACAAAAATGAACCTCAAATCCCA
>NW_022172045.1:0-2901 GCF_008802855.1 Photinus pyralis
CAGTGGCGCAATTAGGGGGGGGCTAGGAGGGGCTTAGCCCCCCAGGCTCAAGATTAGCCCCCCCAAAACCCAATGGTCACAAACAATGACAATGCCACAAATTTAGCTCTCTCAACAGACACAAACTAGTATCATTTCTACCTGCTATTATTCTCATTTCAACTACAAAGATTTCTTTGCGCTTGATAACGTATTCAATAAATTAGCGTGGTGCAGGGTGCGTATGTTAGCTACGATACCGATACACGTGCGGTGGAAAACGTTTTTCCCGTTTCGCGGGGTGGGGAAACGAAACCGCGCGTGCGACTGGCCGGCAACCGATGCAACGGTCAAAGGTGTTATGGTGTTGTTCAACGAAACAAGTAGTGAATGGGTGTCTAGTGTCTCAGTCTCATTCAGTCAGTCTCCTAGAAATCAACTTTCTTTAGTGCGTTTATTATAGATTATCGATTAGCTGGTACGTAAATAAAATACGGAATAAATATTACTTAATAGTTATTTTCCTAACAAGTGCGCGAAGTTGGTGATTCCGAATCGAAAGCAGAACGCTCGTTTTGGTACCTGCTTGAGGTTCGGAATCACCTTCGCGGGCATGTTAGGAACAACGTTTTTCCTACAATCGTGAAATCGTCTAAGTTTGCGCACTTGATTTGCGTGCGGGAATGATTACTTCTTAAACGATTGTAGGAAAAATTAATTTTTGTAGGTGGGTGTTATTTTAAATAATCGTTCTGAACTGATTTCTAAATGGCAAATTCGTTATTGCTATTTTTCTGTTTCAGATCAGATGGATATAAGAAAATTCTTCAATAAATTGAGTAAACCTAGATCTAGATCAAAGTCACCATCACCAGATAAATTGAACTCAAGTGACAGTGATGTTAAAGATAAAAGTGAAAAAACAAATCTAAATGAAAATTTGTGTGATAGTATTAGTAAACCCGATATAAGCATAAACAATCATGAAACAGAAGAAGCAGTTTCGAGTGATAAAAATAAAATTAACAAAAACGACCCAACTGATCTGGGGTCAATTGACTCAAGACCCAATCAGCCGATCTTAGAAAAATTTCCCCAGATATATTTTGGAAAACAGAATAGGTCCTTCAATCCGACATATTACAAAACGTATAGCTGGCTAGAGTACAGTATATCTCTGAATGCTGTATTTTGTTTTCCATGTCGGCAGTTTGGGAGTAATAGCGACGATGAAACTTTTAGAAAACATGGATGCCAAAATTGGAAGAAAATCGGGGAGAAGTTAAAAAAGCATAACAACTCGTCCAATCATATAGGAAATAATCTCAAATGGAATGCTTACCTTGAATCCAAGGAAAAGGGCAGTGTTGCTGTGAGGATATCTGGTGCGCACAAAGATCTGATAGACAAAAATCGGGCATATCTCAAAACGTTAGCCGATATTTGCTTGACATTGGCAAAACAAGGACTAGCATTTCGAGGGCACAACGAAACCGAGTCCTCCTTAAATCGCGGAAATTTTAAGGAGATATGTAGCTTATTAGCTAAATACAATTAAGACTTTGCTTTGCAGTACCAAAAACAAATTAACTACACTAGCTGGCAAGTACAAAATGATTTGTTAGATTTGTTAGCTCAACAGTGTCTCTCCTCAATTCTTTCCGAGATAAGAAAATCTAGGATATTTTCAATCATGGTGGACGAGGCTCGCGCGGGGCGCAAAGAACAGATGTCCCTATGCGTGAGATATCCATCAAACTTAGAAATAAAAGAGAGGTTTCTCAAGTTTATCGACTGCTCGGGAAAAACTACCGCAGCAGATATATATGAATTAATAAAACAGGAGCTTGTAGATCTAGGATTATCAGATCTGAACCTAGTAGGTCAGTCATATGATGGAGCAGCTGTGATGTCTGGGCAAATTGGGGGCCTCCAAGCCAAAATTAGAGAGACCTACCCTTATGCTCTATATACGCATTGCATGGCGCACAGAGTTAATTTAGCGCTTCTTGACTCGTGCAAAAATCTGCAGTCTATCGTACATTTTTTTAATACCCTACAAGCTTTATATGATCATTATTCAAAGCCGCAATATCATATTAAATACAAAAATGTTATTAAAGAATTGGGTATTAAAGTCGAGGAGCTATCTCAACTTTCAGATACCAGGTGGGTGTCAAGATTCAGTAGCTGTACCGCAGTAAAAAAAGTGTATCCCACAATTGTGAGTCTACTTGAACAAGAAATTGAAGAAAGGCAAGATCAACAAGCCGTAACCGCTATAGGTATATTATCTTGTATGAAACAGGCATCCTTCATAGTCCATTTGCTAGTTTTGGAAGAACTTCTTACTACCCTTAATATTTTGTCACTGTCATTACAGTCAAAAACCACCACCTTGGGAGAAGCTGCAAATGTGATAAAAGGAGTAATAACTACGTTATGATTTCGCTTGAGTAAACTGCGATTAAATAGAGAGCTGAAACGCAACGACAACTGATAGTTTTGAATGGCTTTATGTTGTATTATTCCATTTTCTCGAGTTATAAACGTTCATTTTGTGCAATCATATACTGTATTATACAGGGTCATTCTTGACGAGCGTCAGTTAGAAAGATATGGAAAACCTTTGAAAATTAAGCTGAACTGATAAGTCCTTTAAAGGTTTTGGCACATGATGAATTGAACTAAAATATGTTCAAAATGGCACCACTTCCGGAAGTACCTAGCCATCAACTTTGTTATTTTAAATAGGGACCCCCTATTTTTTCTACATTTTCGGATTCTACGTCGAATTTGGAGTACAACGATACCCCATAGTTAACTCTTTGCTCCAAGGGCTTCGCCGATATTCAAGTTTTTGTGTCAAAAATTGAATTTGCAGGGGTAACTTTTAAAATTTATTATTCGAAAACGGTGAGA
>NW_022172046.1:0-583 GCF_008802855.1 Photinus pyralis
GGTTTCTTATTGTAAATTTAGTCGGTAATTGTTTTATTGATTTAATTGTTTGTTCTATTTAGTTTGAATGATAAATTGACAACGGGAAACTTAGGGAAAATTTAATTGAAATTTTTACATGAGTTTGAAGTTTTTCCTCGTTAGGTGTCGATAAAAAGTTGTTATCGGACAAGAATTGATTGAAATGCGAGATAGGCGATGCAGGTGTCTTATCAGTTCTGGCGGCGTAAATGGAATTTCGAGTGTCGTCGGGGATAACGATGTTGATTTGTTTAAAGGGGGTGGCTTTTGCTAAAGTAAACGGGGCTGTCTTGGGTTACTTTGAAAGAGATCGTATTTGTCTGTGACGCTAATTTTGGTACCGGTAGTCCAAATAGCTGTGCAATTTTAAAAACAGAAAACGTAATCGTTCTTATATTAGTTAAAGAGTGCAGGCACAAGTTTAATGTTGTGTAGAGGTTTTTACTCAAGTAACAATGTATTTTTTGTCCTGTACTATATAGGCATATGTCATTCGCAATTCCACGCTTGTCGTCTAGACATACCGTCACTTTTTCGTTGCCAATCTGTAGAACCCAAATAC
>NW_022172047.1:0-39441 GCF_008802855.1 Photinus pyralis
CATTAGGGGAGACCGGGGTATAATGATCCCCCTAAGCTTAAAATTTCAATAGGTCGGCATCTAAGTGAATAACAAATGTTGTTCCCCATAAGAGTTATTGACAATACTTAGGGCGATTATAATAAGCATCATTTTTAGTTCACCCGAAAATCATTTTTGGAATTTACTAATTTTTTTGAAAGTCTATAAAAGGATCATATTACCCAATAGTGTGAGGTCAAATGATCCCGTTCATGGGTAAAAATGATCCCCCCTCTATATATATATATTTATTTATTTTTTAAACAAAGTAACACAACTACATTAAGTAAAACAAAAAAAACATGAAATTCTGTAAAGTATTTAAAAGGAAAAACGTAAACGTAATTAAAATAACTGCCTTTTGTACTTGACACTTGTACATGATTGGCATAAATCACACGTGAAATGGTCTTCGTCCTCTTCCACCCCTGCACATGCATCGTGGGCCCATCTTAAACATTTGCTGCACTTAATCCATCCTTCTCCATCCTTGGCATTGGTGTAGGTTTCACAACAAAAAATGCATTCAGCATCGGATGCATCACTGTCGCTACTTATTTCATTGACCTTTTCTTTCTTCTTTGTCCGTTGTTTGGGATTAACATTTTCTTTGTTAGCCAGCTTTGGTTTTTTATTTTGTTTTTTCTTTTCTTCTGCCTCATCTTTCTTCAGTTTTTCTTCCTCAAGCATATTTTTATAGGGCGTGCTTGTAAGCAACACCGTACCTACTGATTTTCTTTGGCGAACTTGTCGCTTTCCTTTTATTTTAGGGAGTGGATGACAGACCGTTGGTGCCATAATGAATGAACTTTCTCTGACCTCATCTGGAATAGGGGAATCTAATTGGTTACTTGGACCTGGAAGAGGCGATTTTTCCAACGAGTCACCGTGGTTTACTGTTTCTCTGGCAGGAGAGTTATGTGGCACCTCATTTAGAACAGAACTAGGAGAACTTCTTTCAGCAACTTCATCGTAGCGTTGATCAGTAACATCTGCAGCAACGAAATCCGCATCTATAAAAACATCGGGGTCGTAGGGCACTATTCCTGTCTTCTTGAAAGCATTAATTGCATTACTGGGCATTGCAGCTTTCAGATATGCTTCTGAAAAAATTTTTCCTATTTGGAACACTGTTACTGTTCGACCTGGGTTGTTGTTCATCCACTTCTCTAAAGACTGATCCATATATCGACTTAACGGGTACATTACCCCAACATCCAACGGTTGGAGTTTGTGCGTTGTATGTAGTGGTAGGCATAAAATACAAACACTATTTTCCCTTGCCTTTGTTACCACATTTAAGTTTTTGGTGTGGGACAAATGCCCGTCTAAGATCAAAAGCACAGGCTCCTCTTTTGAAGGTTTGGTGAAATTTAAAAAGTGATCAAACCACCGTTCAAACATGTCAAGCTTCATCCAGCCACTCTCGTTGCATCCAAATATACTGCCTGGCGGAGTGCCGTCCATTAACTCTAATTTCATACGTTTTCTACTAAAAATAAACATGGGAGGCACGAAACCTCCCCCTGCCGAAGTACAAATTACTGCAGTTGCCGATACTCCTCTCTCAGCAGACGTAACACGAGCTACTTGTTTTCGACCCCTTTTTGCGAAAATTTTTGAATTTTTTCCGGGGACAGTTGATACCGATGTCTCATCGACGTTATAAATCTTGTGAGGAGGGAAATTGTGTTTTTCAATAATATTCTTCAACAATTCGAAAAATTTCGTTACAACTTGCTTATTGAAACCTCTTGCCCGAGCTGCAGAGGTTGCTTCTGGATTTCTCAAGGCAATCTCAGGATGTCTTTTTGTAAATCCAGCTAGCCAATCGTATCCTGCTATCTGCTTTTCGCGCGAAAAGTGGTGAGGGATATGATTTTTTTCTGCAAGTTGAAATGCCAAACGCCGCAAATCTGTTGTAGTCAGACCATACATCCTGCTTTCTAAATCAAGAATGTGACGTATCAGCTCGTTTTCTTGATCATTTGTAAACGTTGTAGTCTTGCCGCCAAGGTGTTTAATAGAATCCTTCGCAATCACATTCTTGTTCTTAGCTCTACGCTTCAGAGACATCAAAGGGACCCCAAATATTCGTGCTGCGGTTTTAAAGGGCATCCCATTATGTAATACTTCTTGTAATGCAGTGTCCATGTGTTCTGCATTCCAATTTTGGCGATTACTTTTGCGGTGATAAGTGCGAGGCATTCTGAAATAAAATGACCTAGGTAAGTATAGTTGTTTCCCCAAAAATAATTTAACTACATGGGGCGAGATGATCCCGGGATCATTTTGCCCATTTCTTGGTGATCGTTTTACCCCACAAGCCAATTTAGTAAAGACCATCACCTAGAAATTTTACGAAATCAAATTTTCGCTACGCTAACATACTAATTACAAACTTAATCCCAGGGTTGAGCAAATAACCAGACGCACGTTTTAAAAAATGCTTCCCCTACGTTATGTACACATTTTAAAGTTGCACTTACCTTACATCAACAACTGCTAAAACAAAAATGGCTGCTTCCCTTCGTTGTACGTTATTCGAACTAACAAATTACATTTGTCCGGCAATGCGCCTGTAAATCAGTTTGTAATTATGTGTCAAGTTGGTAGATGGTGTTAGTGGAAACCTTTAAAATGGGAGGAACCATTTTACCCCGAGGGATCATTATACCCCGGTCTCCCCTATACTTATAAAGCACGTGTGTTTTAAAGGCCCTTGTTCGCACACATTTGAGTGTTTAAAACGGAGATTGTGATTCAGGTATAATCAAAAATTCGTTTTAAATTATTCTTTTTACTTCACCTCCTTTACCAGCTCAACGAAAGGGGGGCGGCCCACAATTTGAAAGAACTTTATCGTATGATAACAACAATTTTGCTATGAGACGTAATTACCCTGTGGAACACAATACGTATAGCGCAATAATCCGATATCTGCAGATAGCTGATAACAAAGGGAATTATCGAAACACTGATTTACTGATGATTACATTTTTAAAACCAAATTTAGATATCAAGGCTTCGTATCGCATACAAGCACTTTGAAACGGCGCTAAACCTATCACTGTTGTTTTCTCTTTATTGACGTATTTGTAAACAAGATACTTCTTGAAAGAACATGCTTCTTAATTAGTGAGGACGTAATGGCGTTTAAATTTCAAATACGAGTATGTACCTATACAGGGTGCCTATTATGTATGGAGTTGTTACGTTGACCATCCTGTAGGGAAGGTGATCAGTAATAAATTGTACGCACACCGTCTACGCATCTCGTAGCGGTTTATTTCCCTTCCAGCTTTCTCTTTTACGTTGAAATCGTCATGCCGAAACTACGTTAAATGTTATATTAAAATACATAGAAGTTGTGAAAGAATTTATATGCAAGTATGTGAAAATTATTGTAATTGATTGTCTTTCCACTCAAATCAATTCGTTGTTATATTTTATTTATTAATTAAGCTGTCTTCGAATTGTGAGTATTACGTATGCGGCGCGGTACATGTCAACCCTGTTCTCCTTATGCCTGGTTTTATATTGTATTGTATTAACATTGTACTCGACGATAACGCACACCTGTTGTTATTATTGTTTTTGTGAATGTTAATTGATACCTCATGACTAGGAGTAGCAACACCAACCACAACCAAAAGAAACGAACGATCAAGCCATTCGGAACCACGAGACAACCCAGCCTACGACAGAAAGATTCAACCTTCAACTCCCTGTTTAAGAGCCCAATTGGAGGCTAAGGTCCGCTCAGCAGGGGAAGGAGCGACGGGTTACCCGAAACACATCAAGTAAGGGCGCACCGTCCTTCCACTACTCACACTCAGGCCTGAGAAACTACATCGTAGACCTGCTGGCGGAAGAAGAAATCTAGTCAAAAAATCTAGTCATCTGGGTATCATTAGCTTAAGATTAAATTATTATTTACAATAAACACCTATTGAATAAGTCCTGATCAATACTCATTTGTATATGCAAGAGTAACGTACTTTCGCAAATCAAATATATTATTTCCAAATTTCGTTGGGGTCTCCCTTCAGGAGCGTTTCCCTTTCGATTTAATTATATTTTTTCTTTTCTCTAACTCGGACCGTTCGACATATTAGCAAGTCGAGCTACGCTTCCACTGGTCCGTTTTAGAATATAGTATATATCTCGGTAAATATCGACTGTACACAAAATAAAATGTTTAACAACTTTCATATAGAAAAATGTTGTATACCTACATTTGATATTTACCTAGATATATACTATACTCCATACATAATGGGCACCCTGTATAAAGTGTAGGTACTGTGAACTAAGTGTTTGCACCTTGTGTGAAAAACCCTCAAGTGGTCAGTATTATACTAATTACACTGTCAGTGGTCAGTAGCTATCCAACGAAAAATACGTAGATATTGGAACGCGGACATTAGGACGCGGACATTGGGACGCGGGCATTTATTTATTTATTATCCCTCTCTTGTTCTGGGCCCTCAACAGGCTTGCGCCCAATTACAGAGTTACCCGCATAATGCTTTTTAGAGGTGACTCTGCAGAAGGTCTTAAGTTGTTCTATACTACACCGGTACTTACCTTACGAATTAGGAAAACTGCAGGAAAACCTAATTCGGAGTAGCCGGCAGAATGCTCCGAACTGGTCTAAGGTAATTCCCATCTCTGCCACAGATGAAAAATTCACCTCAACCCAAGTTCGAACAACCGACCTCCGGATTTATAGTCCAACGCTCTACCACTGAACCATAAAGCCGGCATTAAGACGCAGACATTAGGACGCAGACATTGGAACGTGGACACTGGGACCCAGACATTGGGATGCGGGCATTAGGACTCAGGTACATAGTTCCATCCCTTGTTGCACTTAAAATAGCAAGGAGGCATCAAATTCGCGTCTTTCTCGAAAATCTCGGAAACGCCACGATGAAAGCGCGGCCCCTGGCCGGGGGACAACGCGTCCGGGTCACGTCCACGTTCTCCTCCCCCCTTGCCTTGCGGCCCATTGCCATAGCGCCATATATTTCATTTTGAGTCCAGATAACAGGCTTTTTCCGTGCATTGCAAGCATAAAAGAATCATTTCTGGCCGTGTAATGAACGATATTTTTTATTACACTTCTTTTTGCTTATTCCTATTGCTTGCGCATGTCCATAGCGACAAGTTTCATCCAGAAATAAGACGATAATGTCCAGGGAATTATGTGGTGTGATTCGATTGCACGACAATCCAGTGTTGCCAAAATAGTGAACGAAAATCTACAACGAAAAAAAAATGGAGGATATTAGAGAGCATCTACCCTAAGTCTCGACTTATCGCTTTGCAATTTTCGCATCTTTGCGCAACTAAAAAAGGCGTTTTCGGTAATCGTTTTCGATCGGACGAAGAAGTATAATTCGCCGTAAAAGAATTCTTCGTGTAGCAGCCACCAGAATTCTTTAATGGGATATGTCTTCATTGTAGGTTTGATAATTATTTGTGGTTTATTTGCCAATAAGTTTTCTCTGGACCAAAGATGCGGGTTTCAATTGAATAAGCCTCGTACACGACCATGTAATCAGTTCTTCACGTACCCCTCCACTACGGTGCTGGACTTCCCCCTCCTAGTGCTTTCAAACGCAGAGTCTCCACCTGTATTTGGAAGTAATGTTGCTGAAGTGCGTATAAAGTATGGATTTTAACCTATCATTAATAAGCTTTCGAATGTCGGTTATCTCTATTGCTCTTTGAAATGTCAAAACCTAATTTTGTTCTAGCATGCACACTTGAAGCAGAGGGGCCAATGACATGTCCTCTCTACCCCGCTGCTGATTCAGTGTACTCCATTTTTCAAAATCAATTTGAAATGGTTCCAAACCTTCTGAGGGATAAATGTGAAGGGTGCCTTAAATAACTTTTTCGCGCTTCCATCTCTGTAAGAAGAAAGAAAGAACAGAAAGAAAGTTTATTTTCCAAAGTACAAAAAACAGAAAGCAATAAATAAAAATAATACATTCAAAATGACAAGAAGAGTGAGTTATATACTTATACATGACAACGTCAAATATAAGGCTCCAATTACAATAGAGTATTGGTCTAGGTATTGGTTGCTATTGTCGCCTATTGACAGCAGACTTTACAATCTTATTACTTACATTCCGAGGAAAATAATAACTTATCTGTCACATTTGACATTTGCATAATTCATCCTCCGCGATTCCCTTAATCATTAGCGCGAAAAATGTAATAAGCCACCCGGAATGTAGTTGCCATTATCTATTAACCTTCTTGGAAGAATGATATCCCTCGAAGCGTAATGTGCTACTCACATTCCTTGTAGCATAAATAACTACTTTGTAAATAGCACGAACATGTGTGATAGTTTAGCAATAGTTATCTTATTATCTATTATATAAGATGATAAGATTATCTATTGTGCCTCGACTACTTATAGCCATTGGCACAGTTAAAAACAGCATTATCATATCTTCTGAAAGTTATTTTATATCGTGTTTCGCGTCCCATTTGAAATAAGAATGACAGATGTCATTAGAAACTTTATCCTCAAAGCGACTTGCCTTTGGAAGAGTGCTATGTAGTCCGTTATTTACGTAAGGGAGATTTTTGTGGGAGGGAATTTACCTCGGAGCGCGTTTTCCTAGGAATAAATATTCCGGGGACCAGTTCTTGTGGGAAAATTGTTTAAGCCGAACTTCAGATACATTTTCTTGATCAATATATTCCGATGGTGATATAGATATTGTAATGACTAATGGCTATAATAACGTGTGGGGTGTGTTTACTGAACAGTGTTCTGTGAAAGAAAAATGTCATGATGTTGCTATCGGGTTTGTTTTATTGTCAACTTGGACGTTATGCGTTCTGACTTTGTTAGTCTAATACTTTCTGCCATTAAATTTGTAGTTGAAAAACATTAAAGTGCCATGTTTGAGATATATAGGTAATATACTATAGATACAGTGTGTGCATGTTTTTAATTGAACTCATGCGGTATGTTCTGCTCTAATATAAATATAAATATTTAGGGACTTTTGAACTCCTTTTCAAAAATTGTTTTGGTTTGGCCTCTCTGCATGCAGACCTCTGTATGTAGGCATTACAATCAACGAGGAAATTGATATCCTGGTTAAATAGAGCAGCAGATGGCTAGATTTGGCCAGGAATCAATGTCACATTGGTATGTATTTAAGAAAACTTGCAGTTTCTTATTTTTCCTTCTATTCAAAACAATTGACTTAACTCCATAACTTGAAGTGTTCGTAGAGAGGTTTGTCTGCCATTGCAATTACTAATAAAACATAGTTTTCTTTCGTTTGGGTTGGACATGCGTTATATATGGCTTCTTGATATCCTTATTCATTATACTTGTCTACTTAAGAAGTCAACACGTTATAAAATAAGCCTAAGAAGAAGTTTGGAAATTAATTTTAACTTTGGAAACTCAAAAAAAACACGATAGAAGGGTACCTGTACCCAGGCGAGCAGAAAATAGAAATTCGATATCCAAAGAACATACATATATAGCATTTGATGGAAAAATAGGCTGGGCGCCATACTTTTTTACAACTATTATGTGTCTATAAATCTATCTAATACCTCCTAAGCACCTAAAAAAACCATCCAATTAACAAATTCAAACTGCGGATTCAATTGTGTAGATTTGTGCATGGAATTATACACACAAATTACCTAAATTTAACTAGCATTAACAACGGAAAATTAAAAGAAATCGCATGACGTTCCTTCCCCAGTTGCATGTTTTTATATTTGCTTGTCGTGACTTAATTTGGCCGACTATAAATAACAATACGTCCTATTTTTTATATATAATAAATGTCATAATTTAAATATTTTGCCACGAAAAACAAAGCTTCGTGCAAATTTGTTTTATTAATTAAAAATTATTTTAATGTAGTGGGGCCGATATTCTTATGTAACTGTAACCAGCAGCTGTTTAGAGAAACATAATTTCTTTAAATAGAATGTGCTTGACATATAAAGAAGCTTAATAACATCTGCCTTATATAATGGAATAAGTAGTGCTAGAGCTGGTTTTGTATCGTTCAAATTATAATCAATCGTTATACCTGCAGTTCGGGGATCCAGTTATTTTCCATCGCCCTACTACCAGTCCCACCCTTCCATTTTCCTAATAATACCCGGTGTAATAATACACCACTGAAAAGTTTTAAATTGATTGAGTTTCGCAGTTAAATGAAAAGAAAATATTTCTTTGTCTGAAACAAAACTTTAGATTTTTAGAGGGACAAAGTAATCTATTATTTACGGTACTATGCAAACAATCATAAATTAAACGATGATGTGCCTTATTTCGTTAAAAATATAATAGTATAAAAAAATATTTTTTTGCACTAAAAATAAATGTATATCCGACTAGGTTGGCGGCAATTGTATGAGTTATAACGTCATAATTCAACGAAAGAAAAGAACCGTTGGCAGGCTTGGTAGGTGGTTGTCCGGACAGGCCCGTCGGGACGCTTCTAGAAATGCAATGGGTGACGCCAAGTAAACGTGCATTGTTTAACTTTGGATAACGTCGCATTATGCGCAAGAGATGTGTAACAGAAATAAGGGTTGACCTTAACAAATGCAAATTGGCCTTTAAAATGTCAGTCCGGCTATATTAAATAAAAACGTACATAATTTAACCTGTGGAATTTGGCGGCCGCATGTGTCGACACCACCCAGATATTAGCTGCACTACTATTTCCCCTAACGTTTACGACGCGTGCACGAGGTGGCGCCTTGCTTAAGGGTGAAATTTATGTTAGTTTGCAAGCACCCCAATAGAGGCTCAGTACCTATATTGCAACGTATTTTAAATGTGCGATTAACATAATTTTCGCATTATTAGATGCAATGCTAAATTAATTCGCTAATTATAGCAATTCCTAAGAATGCACTTGAATACATTTTCTATTTTTGTTGCAGGTATATTAATTGTGTTCATGTGGATTTATTTTGGATTACATGCGATTACAATTAAAACCGAGACGAAGTTTCAAATTATGGTAAGTTTTTTTAACTACTTTTTATAAATTTAGATCGATACTTACCCTATAATGCACTTGCCTTGACAATGTCTTCTTTTTATTAATAAATTTTGTTTGAGATTTTCTGTCTTCCATTAACTTAACGGTAGGGGTATGATGGAATTTAATGACTTTTAAATTGCCAGGCGCTGCTTCAACTTCGTCAGTAGCGAAATTGGGATAAGTGCAGATAGTTTAACTACAGTAGGGCAAGTTTTTTCATTATACTTGGTACCGTTTTCAGGGGAATATTTTCTCTTTTTTATTAGGTATAGCTAACTTAACGTGAAAGTATATTCTACAAACCAATTTTTGCTTAACGTGATGAACCCTTATGATAGGGATCCGGCAGATTCTTTTATGATCTTATTTTATAATCTTTCGATTTACATTTATTGGCAGTGTTAACTTGTAGTGGAATTATCTTAGCACCTCAATTTTCACTCGTGCGCTCGATACAGAAAAAGTCATGTCTATGTTTTACTAGAACAGTAGTACACTACGAAAAATTCACTACTAAAGAAACTTAGCCATAGTGTCGAGCGTATTAAAACACACTGCATAATAGACTACGCGTACCTATACTATAGTTACATACAAATTTTAATAAACACTAAAAATTCTGACACTTCGCTTTTTGAACCAAATGCAACCATTTTGCTCACATTTTTGTTAGTCACCCTGTATGAGTTAGCGCCTTACAATTTTAATAGCTAATGCAATTGTAATTACATCTGAAATAGGAACATACATGTAATTGTTGGAATCCAATTGGAATAACGTGGCCAAAATAGCGGGCAATGTGTTGGTAGCATCTTCCACAACACCCAAAACTTTAAGCGGTACACTGAAAAAAAAGAAATGTTGTCGCAACTAACAATTAGTTGCTCCAACTAATTTTTTTAGTAGCTATAGCCTCAACAAAATTATTTGCTGTAGGAAATCAACATAACTTGTTGGAAGTAAATTTGTTCCAGTAGCTAAAACAATTACTTGTGACAAATTATACAAGTTAGTTAAGAAAGCATACCATTTTTGTTTGAGGAACTAAATAAGCTTGCAAAAAAATTTGTCCCTGTAACAAGTAATGCTTAGTCGCAGCAGCAGAGCGATATTGTTATATAAACTAACGAGTATTTGCTGGACCTCCTAATTTGTCCTTTTTTTATCTTTGTTGTAGTAGCATACCATTTATGCTGGAAGCTCATAAATTGTCTCAAATGATTAGTTGGATTAACTATGAATCCTGGTTGGAACAATAAATTTTCCGCTCTGTCTGCATCGTCCACGCGTTTTGGTGATGTGTGATGTCAATTAAAACAAATCACTTTTTTTTTAAAATACACATTTATTAAATCACTTACTGTTTACCTAACTACAAAAGAAAAACTTTTTTATCATTAACATCTCCAAAGACAAAATATAAAACACTTAAATTTAAACCGAGATTAAAACTTACCTACACTACATGTAAACAGCTTTTACATTTACAGCGTGTTTCGAAATTCGCGCACACGGACTATGGGATGGTGTTATACAAAGAAAACTGAATAAAAAGTTCCTCGACCAGTTTCTGATCAGACCGGCACTTTTCGAGTTGTTGTTCGAAAAATCTAAAAATGAAAATGCCGGAAAACAAAAGATAGTTCAAAACAATTTATGGATTAAAGTTACACTTACCTTCAAACACCAAAAGTAGTTCCGGGAATCCCCATTGTTCCAATATATCACCTACACTTTGTTCAGCCATTGAAAAAACATTAAACTACTAAAAGTTCGTAATGTAAATAACCGAAATTCAGTAGGTACAAGATTGGCGACTTACCGTGAAAAAATGAGCTAGTAATTATGACACTGGACAGGGTCACAGAGTGCTTTGTAATGATGTCCTCTCACATCTGGCTGGCACTCTGGGACATGCAAGGCAAGGTGAGATAAGCACATCCTGTCAACTACTTGGGAATTGCATGATTGCAGTATTATAAATAAAATCTTATATTATTTTCGTCCTTCAAGTTAAGGAATTTAGTATGTTGTCACAAATACAGTGGTATTAGGTTTATCAGCAAACTGCTTTTTGTTATGAAGGCATATTTTTATGTTCATGGAATCAATGCAAAATGCTCGTTGGCGCTCTTAACAAAAAATGTTTGCTATCCTCCAACAAAGTTTCATTATTAACCCCAGGAAATCGCAACTACTTGGGAAAACTAAAGCAGTAAATTATTTAGTTCTAAAAACCATTTCTTTTTGCTGCTGCAACAATATGCATGTAGCAATTCTAAATTTGTTACCACAAGGAAGTCATTTTTTTCAGTGTACCTACCTATATTGGGGCAACTAGCATATCGTTAGAAAGGCTTTCTTTTATTCATAAATTTATCTATTTGGAATGGTGCCATTTCATTATGTTCGTTTACTGTTTGAAATATTCTGCATCGAAAATCTAAATTTGGCCGTAAGTATTTACAGCATTTGAGAGATCTGGAGCGTTGAAAAACTCAAGACTAATATTTCCAAATAAACCAACAGTCCAACGTATCTCCGCATAAAAGTGGTGAAATTTGCATTTGTTCTCTATTTTTTTTCTCGGCAACCATAAGAGTTACAAAGGCTGGTGGCACGGCTTTGAATAGGTTTTGGGGTATACCCTTTCCAATAATTCGGCGCTAATTCTTGGCCGGACAACTGAAATGGAGAGAATTGCATGAAATTTGTTGTGTACAGGGTCGTTCAAATTCGCGAATCGCCATTGGGATATCAGTAACGGTAGATAAGATATACTATGTAGATTAAATGGGAGAAAGTTACCCCTTTTTGTGTCTAAAAAACGCATTTGACATTTTACTTTGAAAATAACTGAGATATCACCGAAAAACTGAATATGTCAAATTTCGTTTCCATTTTCGCTACCTTAAACGACCGGAAATTGACGGAATCTGCTATCAGCATTTCCATAACACGCGAGATGTAGAATTCTCTGCATTATATATCTTATATCATTTCCCTCTGTAGGTACCTTCTCCTGACACTACATTTTCGAGATATTCACACTAAGGTTTTCACATTGCCACTAGTTATGTCTCATCTAGACGTTCCAATGTCCCTTTGAGAGTACCCTCCAACACTCGGTTCTGCAGATAATGGCACTAAATGTTTTAACATCACAAGTATCTCGGCCAGGCGTTCCGCTTCCACACTTCTCTGATATACCGTTTTCAAGATATTCGCTGTAAGGGTCCCCTCAAACCGGCATGCGATCGTGAGACCCAATACTTACAGTTGGTAACTCTGGGAAAAAACTACGAGCAGAGCCATATCATTTTCAGGTCGAAACCACCATCAATCAAATCAGGTAATGGAATCTAATGCAGTTAAATCAACAAGAACAAAACACAAGAGGCATACCTACAAGTGAAAAACATAATCGATCAATTCAGTATAAAAACATATTAAACAAATCTACGATCAATTTAGGCAAAACGTAAAATGGCAAATTGCATGTACAAAAAAGACCACGTCAAAAACAAGGCGCTACTATTCATGTTTAAAGTTCATTATCTCCCAAGCAAAGCATACCTATTATAAATAGAAAAAATGTTAATTAGGGGACGCCCTTCTTGTATATTGCTAAGACATAAGAGCTGCACTCCGTAGGACTGAGCAAGCAACAGATACAGCAAAGAATCATACTGTATGAGGTACTTACTCCACGGAAACAGTTAAACCATTCATACAGAAAAACATCAAATTAGAGGAGCTGCAGTCCGGACGAGATGAAGGAGCAACATATGCAGCCAATAATCAAACTGCACGCGGCACTCCCTTCATGGAATAATTAAATCAAAGCATACAGAACAACAGCACACTGATAATAAACTTCCTCGTACATAAATACTTAATGAAACAGTATAAATGCATAATCAAGTGTACATTATAACAAGCAAACATATTATTTTTTGCGCGATCGGTCATTTCTGACTATTTACCATGGGTGTTTCCATGACAGTAGGTAGAATTTACCAGTTGCTATGATTACGACGACGTCAAAATTACTTACCGATCTAAAAACAGAACAGCAAAAATACTTACCGACGCCTTTTTAAAAATCAACAGTCTTACATTACATTTAATCTTTAATTATTGTTAGGTACATTAAACGTACAATTTGTGCTGTTGTTTCCTATAACAAGACGCTCATAAAGTCATAAAGGAAGTTCAAAGCTAGTAAACTACATCAGACACATGCACATTTTTATGAAATTATTAACTTCAATTTTGACAAATAAACTGGTTACCTAGTAATATACACCATACCACTTCGATCATTTCGATTTATTCTGCTCGTTAATTTCTTAGTGCATATTTATATTGGTTGCATAAATTTAATTTCGATCGCGCAAAAAATGTTATAAGCACGTCGAACGTTAAGGGTTACCGTTCTCTGACAATAATTGGAGTCGTCGCTTCGCTCCTCCTCCAAACAATTGTCTTCGAACGGTAAAAATCCCTTACCGTTCTCCATACTTAATATACTATAAGATAACGGTACTCAAAACAAAAGCATGAATTACGGTCGTCAAAGTGGGAGATTGCATGGTTGTTGTATATACAGAGCGTTGCATATTCTTTTCTCCTATATTGCCATTCTTTCAGTTGTGAGGTGTGTTATCTCTAACCATAAAGGTATGGCTCTTAAAGTTTTGACATTATCAATGGATATATTTCTTCGTCCCAATTGCCCTGTATAAGTACCCTCCTCCGACACTCCGCTCTAGACATATGAAGAATCGATCACGATAAGGAGTCAAGGAGGAGGACTGTGGTAGGTAGAAATTGAACGTGTATTTACCTACACGTTATAATTTCATAGTGGGTACAAATTAGTCCTAAAGTCAAAGGTTAAGTTTCTCGAGTTATATTGAGATCCTAAATGTTTTTTACATTTTATAATGAAAAATCCTAAAATTCCTCGCTGGAATATACCTAAGAACTAAATAGTTGATAAATTAATCTGTTTATGATATATTCCTTTTGAAGACAAAATAATCTAAAATTCAAAACTCGAGGTGAGTTTCGCGCATAATTTAAGAATTAAAAAAAAATTGCTATTGTTTGCGTTTTGTCCGTCCGTCTGTCTGTTCGTCCGGACCCAGTTCTGCGGTTTTGAACTACTTTTAGGGGAATGGTCCTAGAATACTGGAATAATTTGTCATATTATGTAGCCTATATACAAACTTTAACTCGGTATGTTCAGTTATCGGTGAGGGGTAAACCGCGAGAGTATTGTGGTGTACAAATATTAGGTATTAGAGGAATTAGTAGGGGTATATCGGAGTTCGTGAATTGGCGATGTAGGGCCAAAAAATAAGGAAGGTCCTTTTGACATCCTCATTCTATTCGCAGGGGAGCCGATCGGGCAGCACACCAAAGGCCCATTGTGCCTTCTTCTTTTTGTTGCGTTAGTTGTGAACCGAATTGCATGAAATTCAATATGGGTATAGTAGATTTAGCTATATAATACGCAATGCCAAAGGTTGAGTCTAATCGATTGAGTATCCACAGGGCCTTTTCGCATCTCGGTCATTTATGATTGCAAACTTTTTTTTATTTATGAAGGTATTTAAACGAAATTTGGTACATAAGCACTTGGAATTAAAGACAATCTAACGTCTATTTCAAAATTTAATTTAACGCATGCGTATAGTGCCAACTTTCTTATTTATGGAAGTATTTAAATGAGATTTGATACATAGGCACCTAGAATAAATCTAGCACCAGGTTCAAAATTAGGCGCATGCTATAGCCTCTGCTATAGCCATACTCAGGAGCTCGTTTGCTATGTTTGTTTACACGTTTATTGTGTTCTGAGTTGTGTTCCATGTTCCATGCATATTAATTATGTTTTAATTAACTGAAATATAGGTAGCTTTGTACATACTTAACCCTTTTCTCATTCCAAGTATTTGAAAGTTTTTGATGAATAACTTAATTTCTAACTACTAAATGTGGAATTTAACCAGAGGTATTAGTGGGTATTAGCGGGTATTAGTAGGTATTAGTGGGCATTAGTCGGTATTTGTGGGTATTAATATGGATATTAGGTGTTATAGTGGGTATGTAAGTATTAGTTCAGCAAAATCGGGTATTACACATATTTAGAGGTATAATGGCCGTTTGCACCGGGAAATTTAAGTGGAGCTTAGCTTAAGCGTAGCTTAAAATCCATGGCAACGATTATTGAGACAATGGTTGCCATGGATTTTAAGCTAAGCTTCGCTTAAATTTTTCGGTGCAAACGGGCATTAGTGTACAATATTTTGGGCCGCGGTTAATCCCTCGGTTACCGGTAAGTAGATATGTTCATCCATATGTCCCCATGAAAGCTAACGAAAATAGGCAATACATGTAAATTCATGGATACATGCATGCTGACCAAAAAATGATAATAATGATATATTTTATTTGTTGTGTTATTATCAATTTCAAGTCTCATGTAACTTTGGAACCTACCTGTTAATAATTGTCACTAACAAGTAAGTTCAGCCTTGGCGATTAGCAATTAGATGTAGGTAGATATTCCTATGATGTGTTAAAGAGAAACCATATCACAATAAGGAATTGAAATGGTGGACTTATGTAACATGTCAAACCTAAATTTATTGCTTGGTGAAAATGATTCAGTCCTATTTCTGCATTTGCAAAGCACACAGAAGTGGGCAAAAATGGTAGACTAATATGGTTAGCACAAAATCCTATATGGTAGGTACCATTCATTGTTTAAAGTATTTAAAGAAGATTAAATAATACTTTAAACAATGATGGTACTGATATTAATAGAATATTTGTTCGTAAGGCCTATTTTCCATAAATGTTGTTCCCGCTTCTGTTACTATGGACGTTGTATCCTGGTCCTGCCACCAATTTTTAGCATGGGCAACACCTGAAAAAAAAATTAGTAAAGAAAGCAGCCAGTCTTGAGAAATAAATAAAACATTGATACAAACAGGGCCCGAATTTAATGCTTGTGCGCACCCTAGGCCCGAAAAAATTTACTCCCCCCACTCCGTCGGAAGGCGCGGCAAGGTAGGTAGTGTTAACTTAATCTAACATAGATAGGTATGTTTATCCTTTTCACGTAGGTATTTACATCCGCGGATCGCACAATTTGAACGAAAAATTGCTACACTAACGATCAGTTTAGTTATTTGTAAATCGAGCCAACTAAATAACAAGGGATACCAGTGAATCGCTTAATGTAGTATTTTTCACTACTATAATTTGTGCAATTGAATTACTAATTTAAATAGGTATAAGTATATCAATATTCACAATACTAGTAACATAATATTCTGTGGTTAAATGTTGTTCTTAGAAAACCAGCATATTTAAAAACATAACTAACTCCAGGTTTGGTAAATAAATCCTAATTCATTGGACAGTAAAATAATATGTCTTTTGTGAAAAATATTGAATAATCTAAAAGCTACGGAGTTTAGAGATACGACATCCCTTATAAAAATTCAAGAAAACACAAGGCAATCGAATAGCGAAATAAAATAGTGGTAAGTTCCATTGAAATTCGGAAAATTTACCATTTTGCATTGTGAAAACCCTGCATCATTAAATCCAACTTTCTCATTAGCAAAGTGTTGCCTTTTAAGTCGGATTGACAATATTACTTACATTTTATGTCTTAACTTCAAAAATTATGGTCGCTACGACGATTCATCAAAGTAAGGTCCGCCTATACGGGGAATTATTCGGAAAAAATAAAAAATGGCATCAAAAGAACTAAAAATATACAGGGTGTTCCAGTTTTAAGAAAATCAGTTATTCATTTACACAGTAAAGTGGGACACTGTACATTCAAAAACAATTTCTATAAATGCGCAACCATCTATAGTTGACACTTGCACGCAATGTTTTTTTACCAGATATGAGTAGATGAGAATAGCGCCCTGTTGTAGGACCCTGTATATTATAATTGCAGCTTTTCTTTTGATAAGTTGAAATTATCATAAGTGTGAATTTTTAATTGGTTTGGCGACCGTGCGCCCCTTGGAACAACGCACCCTTAGGCCCAGGCCTTGTGTGGTAAATCCAGTGCTGATTAAAAAATCTTTAGATTGCCTAAATGAATAAAAATGCATTCAAACTGTTGCAATTATTACTTTCTTATATTGGCTTGCCCTTTTTCGACAGATATGCTATAGGCAAACCATTAAATAATGTGTAAGTAATGTCATGTGCAGGACGTTTTATTTGAAGCCTACCACTCCTTCGAAAATGATATGGTTCATAAAAGTAACGGGGCGGGGCATTGAAATGACCTTTTTCGTTCACTTGTCAACAAATGTGTCCCACAGAAAAACGCACACGCATCTACTTTTGGTTTTTCACACGAAGTCGTTTTTGCTTTTCATTTATTGGTGTATTTATTAGTGTAGTACCTACAAACATAGTAAGACTATCTGTAAAACCATATTTTTAAAATGACGTTGACAGTATAGCTCGCTTTTTGTAGATGCAGTACATATACAGGGTGTTTCGAAATTCGCGCATGGGATGGTGTTATACGATAAAAACTGAACAAAAAATTCCTCTACCAGTTTTCCATCAGACCGCTATTTTTCGAGCTACCGCGGTTTTAAAAATCTCCCCTCCCCCCCATACGCTGCGCCCCACTGGTTAAACTTAATAATAACACATTTTTAAAAACACGTTGTGGCACCGAAACATTACCGTTGAACAGAATTCGGTCTTATAATCTTCTAAAAACGTTAGAATCTGGTAGCCGCCGCAGAGGATGTCGCATCAACTCGTATAAACGCACCGCTTGCCCTGCTCGATTATTACAAGCCCCAAGTGCCATCGGCATATCGTAATATTCTCGATTTGAATAATTACCGGCCATTATTTCGCAATTTGAATTGTACGATAATTACAATAAATTGTTTTGAATTATCTTTTCTTTTCCGGCATTTTCATTTTCAGATTTTTCGAACAACGACATTTCGAAAAGTGCCGGTCTGATCGAAAACTGGTAGAGGAACTTTTTATTCAGTTTTCGTTGTTAACACCATCCCACAGTCCATGTGCGCGAATTTCGAAACACCCTGTAGAACCCCGATTATGTGCACGGGTTATCCGGGCAGCGGATTAACTGTGCCGTAATGTACATTAATTGAACTTACATTTTTTAACTTACATTTTAAAATTACACAGCAACATGTCAACTGTTTCTCAAAAGCGTAACTATCCAAAAATAACAATTTATCACCGTAAACATTTTAGTTTGGATATTTGAAGTTCAAATTTTTTTGTATAAAAATACTCTGTTTTTATCCCTTTTAGTACATATTATATATGTACTCAATATGTAAGAAATAAATATTAATTTAGATTTGGATTATCCTTGCTTCGTCCGTTCCCGTGGAGCATCGGATAATCGGTGTTCTACTGTATTGCATAATATAATTACCAATGGCACAGAATCTGTGCCAATGGTCTTTTATGTGAGAGGAACGACCTTTTACGCTCTTGAGTCGTGTATGACACGTCCAGGGACGATACAGGATTATAGAGATGATACTGTACCATTATCAATATTAGCTTATTTTATTTTTCGTTTTCAATTATTTAAAGCGAGATCATGTGTACAATTTTTCTATATTTACGTAAATTGCCTGCACGTTTTAAGAGATAATTAAGTACCACGTTTTTGTTCAAAAGTTTTCAGATTAGATACCAATATCACCAAAAAATGCGCAAGTTAGATAAGACAAGTCAGAAAAATTGTAAATTTAAAATGACCAAGGGGTGTTACGTTATGCCTTACTGAATTATAATCTTATGCGGTGGCTACCGATTAGCGTGTTTTAGACGGGAATCGTTTTTTTCTGTCTATTGATCTCCACTGCGCTATATACGTAATCGAGGGGTCGTGTTCTTCGGTAATGGTTGCGGGTAGCAAGTAATTAACAATCCCATTAAGGGTGGTGTATACGATACGAAAGCTTTTCGCAATTAGGTGTTTCGGTTCGTATAGTTTGATTGAAGCATTAGAACTGCGTTTGTTGCTGTAAATTACCCGGCCAATGTGCAGATTTTCCCTATACGTGCACTGCGACCAAATAAATATGTAGGTTCCTATCCTCCTAATATTAAACATGCAATAATTAGCTCCTTCACAATTTAATTACCGCCTCGGAACTGTTTTTCAAAAACCTAAAAATAATAATCATTTTAATAGAAGCTACACAACTATGCTATAATAATAAATCAAGTAGCTTTGAAATTGTAGTTAATATAAGAATCCGGGACGTTTACAAGGACATGCATCTTCCAAACAAGATCCGCCTATTTCCTGTAGTAGCTATAATCAACCATTTTCAAATGCCTATGATATCCTTACTTCCACTTTAAGTTAATTTCTTTAATCCACCTTTTCTTTTGTATATTTTCGTATATTGTTAGAGGCGCCGTAAATAATGTCGGATTTAACATTTACTACACCTAGCACCATATAAAATTTATCTAAACGTTCATTTCAACCATAAAATCGTACCAAATTCCCACGGGAGGCTTCCTTACGTAGAACGCCGCACTTTTGCTTGAATCGTCAGAAAATTTCTAAGCTCCCTAAGCGAGATGAGAGTAACGACCATCGCCGTTTCGGAAGGTAATAGAAAATCCAAAATTACTAACTACCACCGCATCATTATGTACTACATACACTACACTTCTACTTTACACGTGTAATCTTTCTGGTATGAATACCGTCACTGCCTGCAATTCCCCAAGAATCATATCTATTTGTGTTATACCTAAAGGGAAAGTTGCATTCTTTCTGCACATAGGGTTCTTTACATTTTTCGTTGGCAATAAACTGAAATGGGTAATAATGACTAACACACAAAAGGGATCTTTAAGAGAAAGTTTAAAGCTACCTAGCTATTGCACATTTGTAGAGATAGCGTAAACAGTTTTATGGCGTATTTACGTTAGGACCGCATTCTAGTTCATCCCCTTGTTCTGGTATCCTACTTTTGAATAAGTACTTACATTAACTAAACTAATTAAAAATTGGTGGAAGCTATCTCAGCAGTACCTAAGTAATTGCAATTTTCAAATTCTGAATTAGTATCTGATTGATTATTTCATTGCATGTTATATGTTTGTAATTTATGCAACACATAAATATTCTAATTAACAGACAACGACCCTAATAAAAAAAGTGTGAAATCTAGGATTTTTCCCCATAATACGACTACGACTACGATTATGAGTATCTTATTTAAACTTGCGTTTTATCACTGCCACTCAGAAATTTAAACGACAATTGGAAATGCACATTGCACATTCTCACTAAGGTTGAGGTTGTTGTACCAATTTTCTTGTATTACTTGAGAAATTCAATTTTGTATTTGCCACGGGAACCTAACGGTTTGTACCTTTAATTGGGATCTAGTACCTATTCCAATACTAATAGCTCTTGATCTTCCGAAATGAATTAGTATTGCAAAATTCGTTATCGACCTGCATGCTACTATACTTGCATAACGTTTATCCAAACAAGAGCAACGTTTTGACATATACCCACATAAAACATGTATGATTTATGTTTCTTGTTCAAATTTAAAGTAGGTAATTCGACTGTCAGGCTTTAGTAATTATGAATTCCTGTATACCTGTAACCACGCAACAAGGTGAATTGCCTTTATTTAGCTAGCAAACATATTTAAATTCCGTTTCTGTGTTAATTTGTCATTTATATCTCTTTGGCCATCAGCAATAATAAATACATCATATTTTCCTCGACTTTTGTTGGCTATGTAACAATATTATTACCTTAATCGATCATAATCTAGCCTAATGCTGAAAGAATATGTCGTTATTAAATTACCCAGCAGTGGCGTACCAATAGTTCACGTTGCCATTGATTTAATAAATTCAGATGAAATGCCAATCCACCGTTAGTCAAAATTCTTGAAACAATCTTGGATGCGAATTCTCAATTGTAAATCTCAATCAAAATCATTGCTAATGTTTCTGTATCTAAATTCACCTTATGCAATTAGTAATTATTTACCTATAGCTGTTTATTAGATCTGATTAAGTTCTCACATTTTTTCGATCACTCGGACCTTCAACCACTTGTCAGGTCGTCTGGTCCTCCCTTGAGTCTTCTATTCCATTAAAACGTTGATATCATTTCGTATATTTTATTAAAGAGAAATCGAGATATAACGAAGGTTGATTTAGAATAGTTTGCGAATGGTAATTGAGGCAAATTTGATATTATAGAATTTGATTACTCCGAGATATGGAGATGAGTGAAATACTGATCATGCTGTAAAATCTCTGACAAGTCAAATACTATACCAGAGTCAGTGGGTCTTAAGGCTCCTCTGTTGTCAATCCGCCATAGATATTGTAACGGAAACGCTCCAGACGTGACGTCGCCTTTGGCGCTCTGGAATTTTCTACGCGCGCGATAGTGGGATTTGTATAGGAATATTCGAGACTTATCCGGTAATTACGCGAGTGTTCTGGACTTACATTGCTTGCGTGCATAAGTGGTTGCGGACCGAACATCGCAGTCAGTTTACTACCGAACGAGATCGAGTACGGATGAAACATCGAGCGCGGAAATATAAATTGCGAAGTGTGTAATATAAATAGTCGATATAAATTGTACAGTTTTTATAGTGTTTTAGTTTTGTTTAATAAATATTGATATAAATCGAACCCGAATTTATAAATAACGTTACAATATGTAAAAAATACAGCCAAACGTTCTTATGAAAAGCTGCTTTTGTAATGGAACTCTAAGCATTTGTTGATACTAGATATTCTTTGAAATAATGAAAATTTTTAATTACACGCAATAATGCAAAAATCTTTTCATGAATAAGTAACAGTGGTTGTAGGTAATGAATAGAATAACGATAAGTACCAATAGGAAATGCGACAGTATTTTTTACGTCGACACTTAAAGATAGGTATTTTTATCAACTATGAAAGTGTTCTTAAAAAGTAGATACGCAATTTAAAAAAAAACAAAACGTTAACACAATAATAGGCAACTTAAATTGCACTTTCAAAAGCCTCAGGCGATTATCTCATTATAAAGGGTCGCTATTAGCACTCTTTGCTATTAAGCCGGGTCCACATTATCGAATCCAGCTAGAACTCGAAGTTTAAACTGACCCACAAGCCGATCAGACTTCCAGGAGTCTAGGACCATTCCCCTAGAAGTAGTTCGAATCTGCAGAAGTGGGTCCGGACGGACGGACAAAACGCAAACAATACCACATTTTTTTTAAAATGCGCTAAAAATTATCTTTCTAAATGACGTATCACATACCCTATGTTCTTAGTTGCTATTTAAAAAAAATTCAAGATGGCGGTCGCACTCTAAAACCAAGACCAACTAACAGAAGAAGAGAAGTCCAATATCACGGGAATATTGTCTGGTTTCCTTGATAAGTCCTTTGCACTGAATTCCTTAAATGGAAACCCAATCACTAAACGGTCGGCCGAAAAATTTGGGGAGAAATTGGAACAGATTAAAGAGAATGGACCCACAGCTCGGCTTTGGATCCAGTATTTCAAGATGACTTATCTGGTCAAAGAATATATGCCGAACGATCTGGTGATTGGGACGCGCACCTTAACTGAGTGAAAACCAGGTGTCAAATTCTTGACAGAATAGCTTCCTAGCTGAAACCAAAAATTGCCAACATATGTACGCACTTACAGACGGGAAAAATTTATTCTTTAAAAGTTGCTTAAAATGATCTAAAACGTCAACATTTGATGAAATTTCGCATTGTACCTAGCTCATGCTATGAAGAGAAAACCGTCAATTCGTGGAATTGTATGCAACCAATATTACACGATTTCAGGATACGTCAAACATTTCTTGAACTGTTATCGAACATACCATTCCAATTTATTCGTTGTGAAAAATCGCAATTTGACACTAATAAAAAATACACACTAATGGGCAACTTAAATTTGACATTAAGCGACCATTTTTATAGCATAGATTATTTCAAACAAATTCGCGCAGAGTTGATTACCTGTTTTCATCTATTACGCAACACGATTTTTTGACTTTGACAATTTTTTTCTCCGTTTTTTGATAATATAACCCGGCCCAATTTTTTGTAGGTTGTACACAGGAAAATAAGGTCTTCCAAATAATAGAATAAAAATTTTAGGTTGCTATTTGAAAAAAAAAGTTCGATGCCGTTACGGCGCTCCAAAATTTCTTTTCAAAAATCCGGCCCGTTATTTTTCTGTTCGGTATGCCTAAAACATATATACAAAATTTCAACAAAATCCGTCGAGCCGTTTTCTCAGAAAATTTCCAACAAACGTGGTGTACGTACATACAGACGGAAAAAATTTTATTCTTTAAAAGTTGCTTAAAATGGTCTAAAACGTCGACATTTGATGAAATTTTGAAATGTTCAAAAAACGGCTATCGCAATAGCTACCTAGCACATGCTAGGAAGCTAAAAATGATTCCCCACTTTCATGCGTCTGGACACTTCCCACAAAGATCACGCGTTCCCTCTTAGCTCGTCGATAAAAATTCACGATAAAATGGTCGCAGTTGACCCAGCGGATGCCGAAAGACAGTGCTTATTGCTTAACTGTTCTGCGCCGTGCTTCCACTGCTTAGAGGACGCTGACGAAGACGATGCATAGCCCTTTCAGGAAGTACCATTGACAACTGAGGATGAGGATGCCAAGGACAAACAATCCTTGCCAAGACCCTCACGGCCACAGAGGTTGAAAACGTGAAGTAATTAAGTGAAACATTAAGAGACGTTGTGCGTACAATGATAATTTCTCATAAACCGAAAGGGGATATAATAAACGGCAGACGGCGGGTTGTAGAGAATTTAATGAACTTTCATTTAATATAAGAACATTTTCCCCTACGATATGAATCGTTGCCAATATACAAGCCGAAAACTCAAAAATTGTACCTTTTCCCTACCTCCTCACCGCGGCTCGCCACTTCGGCAGCTGGACAGTCCGGACTATGCTCACTACCTAAGCACTCTGAACAAGTTTCGGAAGGGATCGCTTAGGTGATCGCCAATTGTGCCACAGTTATAGGAATGAGTGTGAAGTTTGGTTTATTGTATACACTGTGGCCAAAGATATGGATGCCTAATCATGGGGATCTTGGAAAATTAAGACTACCTCCGAAGATATGCCAGATAAACCGAAATTTGCCGATTTCGTTTTTAGTTTTTCTGATGTTTTTTGACAAGATACAGACAAATTAAAAAAAAAAACACTTTCCCATTGCCTCTTTTTGAGCTTTACAGGACAGCGGAGGTCGTACGGAATATTATCCCTCTTACATCCCCCTTACTGCCTCTTAATCTTTTTTGGGCATTGAAAACATGGAAATTTCAAAGCCTACGTCTTTGTACATTCAGCGAACGCATGCACTACTGTCGCAAAGGGTGTAAAAATTGAAATTCTCAAAAAATGAAATGTTGAAATATACCTACATCAGGGTCAAAAATACATGAAGGACAATGCCAGCAATAATGATTCATCTCATTACAAATGCCTTTGTGTACTGTTTGGTAAATTCATTACCCGTTCTGTTGCATTTTGACTTGATATTACTTCCAAGGCTTATATTTGGAAATTCACTTATTAAATTGTTCTTATACGTTAATTATATTCCAAAGACAGCCTTCAGATTTACATACGTCTGTTTACTGGATTCAGTGACCCACTAAATGCGCATAATTGCATTGTCTCCCAATTGCAAGAATAATCCAAGTTAACGTAATTTAAAGAAAAAAATTATTATAAAAACGTACTCCCTCAATACGGAATTAAATTACACCACACTCTGTATAGATACTATTTCTCAATTATAAGTTATCCAAAATAGTATTTACAATCGGGGAAAACTTTTGATTGCAGTGTAGGTATTAATTAGGTGCCTTCGCAAACTTGATTATTTAAATTTACCTAAACGATTGTTGGGGTCCAATTCGTGTATACACGGATCCGAGGCATGCTTCGTAAAAAATTGCGGTCACTATTGAATACCTTTTTTAATCTAGGCCTCCAATGTATCCTTAGTTGCTATATTACCATCAGTTTTATAATTCTGGTTGTCCACCCCATTCAGATTACGTTGTGCCAATTGACATGAATGCAATAACACCAAGATACTGGCCATTAGACGAAATCAATAAATGTAAATTATTTTATATTCACAAATCCGAATTAGTTAGTAGGGAGATTTTGTAAAAAAATAAAAATAAAAAATAAAGATCCGTTTCTTCGAACTCGTAAAAATTACGCATCACCTCTTTTAATTGCTGTTACGGTGTGTAATTCTCTTTCGTAACGAAAGGCACGTGGTCTATTCACAATATAAAATCATCATCATATTTAAATTAATTTTTATAATTCTCCGTTAAGTGGGACCAGAAATCACCATCTTCATTAAATGTTTTAATTTACGGGTGCTTTGCATGTGTAGGAGCAGTCGATTACCTGGATCACGTACCGAGATACGTGTAAAAGCATCATTTACACAATCAGATATCGACAACACGTTATAATGTAAAAGGATATTAAAGCTAATTGTAAACAAACGGTGTGCGACAGTATAACAACCGTGCCACTTCATTTCGCAACTTTCACGGTTTCAATAAATATTTATTTTTTATGTGGCTATATACCCTGAAAGATGATTCACTAGTGATGAGCTTGCAGAATGGGGTCTTTAGAGGGTGTCTGATGTAGAAATAGCAAGTTTCCCTAGGGATGGTGTACGGGTCAGCGCTTGGATTGATTGGAGCTTCCCCGAAAATCACACGCCTAAAGCTATCAGATATAAAATCGCAAAATATAAATCTCGAGCTAAACTACACTTTTGCAGCAATTTGAATTAACGACGCTGTAGTGAATTCGTTTTTTAATTAATCGTCCAATGAATAAATTTACCTTCAATAGAATGTAACTACTCGAGTGTATTCAAATGCTGATTGTTTAGTTCGACCCTGTGTATGTACCCTAATAATTACCATTCTCATTGGAAACCCTGGGGGCGGTTTAGTGATGAACTTAAGCGAGGAAGGAATATTATTACAGTCGGAAAATGGAGGAAAGAAAGCAATAAATAACAAAGCATGGGATTTTGTACACTTGTGAAGGAGAATGCATTATTTAATAGGTACCTTCGATTTCTCAACGATAATATTTCCTAAAAGTGTACCTATGTGGTTGGAAATATTCATTTAACACAAATTCATCATATTACAGATATTTTTAAATGGGGTGTTGTAACCTAATCGATAATAGAATGTCAGGGTGCACATTGGGGTAGGCGGTGGCAACGAACAAGTAGCTCAAAGGGGGTAGTGTCCGTACCGTCCAGACTAACATACTTGTGATTTACTTGCACAAGATCCGGTTGAATTGAACGGGCTAGTAACTAAACACAAAGAGAAATCCATCAGTAGGTCCTTTTAACCTTCCTTCCACAAACATTTTACCCCCTACAGACATGCAACCCCTCGCTGTAAATGAATTTTCTGTGAAAATCTAGTTTTACGTAACTAATAATAATTGATCAAACTGTCAACATTCATAAACGATTACTTCTAATAATACAGAAAAGCCTTAAATACATGTTTAAAAGCAACAAATAATAGCCTTGCTCTAAGTTTGGAATAGTAGACGGTCGGAGATATAATAATATAATTAAAACTCGGCGATCTCATGACAAAGAACATCAAGTTAGACATCTAAATTATTTTCTGTTTCAAATTGTATTCTAGAAACTACTTCAATTTCGCAGGCCGTAATTTTCCGGTGGATACAGTTGATGCCGTGCCTGACGTCCATTAGTCGCCTTGGTGCTGATTCGCGTCATGTCTCGGGCAGGAGACACCCCATGGCACCGGAATTACCACACTTATTTCCAAATCAAACTCGTGTTTTGCTACTAGATACAAAATTAGATACTGACAATCATTTAAATTTGACGATGAATGGGAATACGTATACAGGTTGAAATTACATTAGCGATTTTGAAAATTATCATGAAAAGTAATGAAACTTAATAAAATTATAGGATTCTTTGCTTGCATATGAGATATGATGTATCATGATTTCAGGCATGGTGATAGACTAATGAAGTTAATCACATATTAATTTCTAACATTTTAGATTTATTAGTATTTATGGAATTAAATTATGATCCAGACGAAATTGATGGAAATGGCATTGGGGGAAACAGGATAATGTTCTGATTAATTCGTTGTAGTAGTCTCCAATTTAAAATATCTGAGCAAATTGCCATTGTAGTTTTTTTCGTTGTTTCTGTCGTATCTGGAAAAATAAAACAATTATCATCGTGCATGTCATTATGCAAACATAGGTAAATGACAAGAGCGTATTTTCCTCCTAATAATATTAATGCTAGGACCGAAAAAAAATACCGATAGGCACGGGTGATCCTTACCCCATTCTCTTTCAAATGAGCCGCCTATCGTCGAAGTCTATACGGTTTAATGAAAAATAGTGGAACGTATACAAATATAAACAAATTTTGAAATGGACATTCGTTTTTACCTTTATTCGAAGCGTCTACATAAGAAACATTTTTTAAATGATTTCGTAAATATCATTCCGCATTGTCTGCATTAGAAATTTCATTGAATACCTTCATAAATGAGACATACAGCATGCGTAAACAGTAATTTTGAAACCGGTATTAGTTTTAGTTTGATTCAAAGTGCCTACATACACGATGTTTTTTTTTTAAATGGGCCATACGACAATGTAAAGGCGTTGAGTTATTTAAAATGGGCCATAGGGAAATCTACATTGCATCAATTGTTTCAGGTAAGTATAGCTTACTCGCGAATCATCTGCCACAGTAGGCATTGCAGAAATTGTTTCTAAATCAACAAATTTATTCAAATCCGATATAAATGTATGAGATTACAAACGGTGCTCGAATTGTTTTCAACCGGCAACCAAACAATACCCGATACTCGGCACTGAATAGCTCGAATTACCACTCAGCTACTGTGCCCACTCCTGTACAAATTGTACTACATGAACACCTCTTCGAGTGGCGGAATACATATTGCTGCTTCGTTGATGCAGTTTGAAGGATTGAGATCGAGAACTGTCACTGAAATAAATAAGCGCAAGGTCAAGATTTGAGAACAATTTGCGCAATGTAAATTTCCCTATGACTCATTTTAAATAACTCAACGCCTTTAGATTGCGTAATGCTAGGTGTGTACTTTCTATAGCCCATCTTTAAATAAACACCCTGTAGAAAGTTCACTTAATTGCTTTCATAAACAAGAAAGTTGCCATTGCGCATGCGCAAAACCAAATTTTAGAACGGGTGTTAGATTTGCTTGTATTCCAAGTGCCTATGCATTAAATTTCATTTTCGCGCTTCCGTCTTTGTAAGACTATTGGCCGTTTGCACCTACAAATTTAAGCGCTAGCTTAGCTTAAGCGTAGCTTAAAATCCATGACAACCATTGTCTCAATAATCGTTCTCATGAATTTTAAGCTACGCTTAACTTATTAACTATACTGCATTCATTATAAGAAAGTAGTAGATGGCGCTGTGTTTGAAGATAAACACACACAGGAAAAATGTAAAACGGCAATAAATTATTGTAAAGTAGAAATATTCAGCACTGCGAACAGAAATAAATCTTTGACAATAACAACTAATGACACTTCGGCAGGTTAGTTGGCAACATAAACTACCACCTTACAAAATTCACCAGTCGTTTTATGTTTCATTGTAATACTGACTCGTGTTTTATCCAATTACAGTGAAGGTCAAAACTTCCCTATGCTTTCTACCGCTACCTTCTTAAAATGAATACAGTATAAGCTAGCGCTTAAATTTGTCGGTGCAAACGGCCAAAAGTTATATACATGACAACGTCAAATGTAAGGCTCCAATTACATTCGAGTATTGGTTGCTATTGACAGCAGACTTTACAATCTTATTAAGGCGGAAACACATTACTGTCACGTCACGTGCTATCACGTCAAGCATACCTTCGCGTGATGTCAAGCTAGGAGACACACTTGTGTGCGCTCACGGTGTCGCGCGGTAGCTGTCGTTGCAATTTAAGATTTGCATTTAGTCATTAGTAGCGATGAAGCAAAGTAGAGATTCTTCTTCGTCAAGTTCTTCAGGCGAGGAAGAGGATATAGAAAATACGTGGCTGCTTTTACAGTGGCTAATAGAATACAGCGCAGTGTTTGGATTCACCACATAAATCATCGAAGAGAAGAAGTGGGGAATTTCGTCAATTAGTCCACGAATTATTGAATTAAGATTCTACCAATTTCCTCCCAAGCTTCTTGTCGAACCCTCTGATCCCGGTACTCAGCAGAGGAGTGATTGTATAGCCCTTCGTGCTGTTTCACCAGTTCAATTAAATGTTCGTCCATCTTTTCTTGACGAAACCACTTCAGAAAACACTTGACGTGATGTCACGTTCTACTACAAAATGTAATTTTTCGGGATAACGGAGGCGTGATATCATGCGAGATCAGAACAGCACGTCGTGAATGCGTGAGGTGACAGTAGTATGATTCTAAAGACATAAACGTCATAAACTTCTATACGTCAGTGGAGTTGCACATTTTGCGCAGGTAACGTGAGTTTGCGTGATAGCACGTGAGCTCACGTGACGTGACAGTAATGTGTTTCCGCCTTTACTTACATTCCGAGGAAAATAATGACTTATGTGTCACATTTTACATTTGCACAATAATTCATCTCCCGCGATTCCCTTAATAATTAGCGCGAAAAATCTAATAAGCAACACGGAATGTAGTTGCTATTAACCTTCTTGGAAGTATAATATTCTAATCTAATATTATAAACTTCCTCGAAGCTTAATGCGGTACTTACATTCCTTGTAGCTTAAATAACTATTAAATGCTTTCGTAAGTAAGAAAGTTGGCATTGCGCATGCGCAAAACAACATTTTGAAAACGTCGTTAATTTTACTTATATTCATAGTGTTTACATATAGTTTCATTTAAATATTGCACAAACGTCAATTCAAATTTTTGATACTGTTCATGCGCAAAACCAAAAAATATCGGTATGCCCTGAATCCTTGGACCAAGCTCTTCCCAATGAACCTTATATCGCCCAAATCGGTTCAGTGGTGTAGAAGGAGTACGTGTGACGGACGGACAACAAAGTGCGGCAAATAGCCATTTTTCACCTTGAGGAAAATACGCTAACAAGGTGTCACAGATAACTCAGTATAAGGGAAAATATGAGAAATTTGAAAGAATTAAAGTTACATTACTATAAATTGTAAAAAACTGGGCCATGCTGAAATAGGTAATTGGTTTCGGGTAACAAGTTATGCTTATGGCTGTTCAAACGCGTTTGAGGTTTTAATATATTATTGTGGTTTATTTGTGTTTTTGTTTAACTTTTACAAGTTCAACAGCCACATGTAGTTCCAGTGTTTGCACTACGTTTTTTAGGTTTAATTGACACTTCTTTTTAACTTGCGCGTCCGTTTCACTGCCTGTCTTCTTCCACTTTCCATTTTTTCAGTAGTAGTAGTGGAAACTATTGCCTTCTTCAAACATTCTTCAAGACTCGTACTGTTTTTGATTCGGTTATCTTTATCATCGATAATAATCACTATAAAACATTTTATCTTACCTATATTTCAGTATGGCATTTGAATGACCATGAGCATGGCATCTCTGTAAAGGTGAATAAAAAATATTGTATATTTATCTTTCATATGATTTTTTTATATTGTTTTATATGTTAAAACAAAAGACATGTTTGTCTGCGAAGAATACGAACGCGCGTTACTTGCGTGCACGTCAGTCATGCACTGACAAATAAGTTGTTCATTGCGCATGCGTGCTTTTGGAGGAAAATTATAACTTGCTACTTATCGTTGATAATTGCAACGCCATTCAATGACCGCGTTCAGCCGTACTCAGCGACTCAGCGCTTATGACAACTGTTTCCCGCGCCCAATGTTTTAACGACAAAGCAATGTTGCAAATTATGGGAAACCGTGTGCGGATGCGAGTCATAATAAATCACTTCGCAAATGAAAATCAGTAGTTGCTCGCCTCAATACGTTACTGTAGCAGCATTGTTTATTCGGGAGTTAGTGGTACCTATAGCATTAGCGAGTGCGAGCGATGCACCACCCCACCACAACTCACTTATATCGTCGTTTCTAGTTCGAATCTTAGACTAAAAGTTAAATTAAATAAATTATATTGTTATGTTTATGTATTTCAACAAATTAGTAATTCTAGTTACTTCAACATCTGTTCTGTATAGTATACCTATAGTTTTTCAATTTGGTGTACGTACGGTGCTGTAGTACGTCACTAACTTTACTGCAAGTCTGCAACCCCTCCAAAACTTAATTCGACAGTGGGTGAAACTCCAAAAGGAAGTCTCATTCGTTTCTATTCCATGATGTAGGAAGGGGGCATTAAAACTTAATTGTACCTAATGAATTAATGATTTTTTTAAATTCGTATCTACGTTATCTAGGTTATGACTATTTGTCTTTTTTTTACCTAAACCACGAAATATAATCTTGTTATATCAATGAATGTATTTACAACGAAAATAATAGGTAAAGAACACATCAAATATAATTTCTAGTTATCCCTAGAGGCAGATGTAAGGATTTCATAGTTGTCAAAAATAAAAAGAGCAGGCCCCCAATTCATCAGTGTTTAATATCACCATTAAACAGGAAAGGGCGCTGGCCAAATATTAGAGAAATAGTTAATTGGGAAAGAAAGTAGGATTAAGAAATAAAATTACATGGCATTATGTGTAAATGAGGACAATTTGCACACAACATTGACTAGGTTAGTTTTCAATTTGCAATTAACAGATTGCAATTAATTTGCCAATTGTTGTATAAAATTTTGTATATAAACAACGTAAAATGTAGAATAAATTACTATTGACACAAAAGTCGTTTAGTCACTCTACGTGAGCACGGGGCTTCCAAGTCTTTAAAATTCGGTGCATGAGACTGTGTACCACCCTGTGCTTACACTAAATAATATTGGGAGTAATCTCAGTATTAAACATGGTCCTTCGAGCCAACACCAGCGGCAGAAAATAAAAAGGTCCTTCGAGCCAACACCAGCGGCAGAAAATAAAAAGGTCCTTCAAGCCACCACCAGCGGCAGCAAAACCACTATTAGCAGTCAAGGATTTACGACCCTTGGACTTGAGCGAGAGGCACTGGGTAAGTGGAATTTTATTTTGACTAAAAAAGTCAAGAGAAGCAGCAGAAGAAGGAAGAGGATATTGAAGAAATGGATAACGAACAGGAGCTCCGAATAAAAAAACAGGAGGTTCGTCTAAAACAATTTAGAGGGATATTGTTTCAAATGGAAGAGGAAATAATGGAGCAGAACTTAAGACGCTGCGAAACATTGTACACCAAAGCAGAGAAGAAGTGGGAAGTAATATCAGAGCTTGAAGTGGACATTCAAGCAAACGAGGTGAGCTTCTCTCATGAGTATTTTAGAAAGGATCCAGTCACGAAAATGGAATTCGAATACGATAACATACAAGAAAAATTAAAAATGCTCACCAAAAAGGCAAGTATAAAGGCGACAAACAACATCGAGCTGCCCAAAATAAAAATACCAACGTTCCGAAGTGGATATGACAATTGGGCTCCCTTCCACGATTTGTTCGAGAAATTAATACATTCCAACGAGAAGTTATCGAACGCGGAGAAGATGCACTATCTGAAGGGGCATGTGGACGGAGAAGCAGCAAGACTTATACAGCATCTAATGATCTCGGAACAAAATTACGTAACAGCATGGAAGATCCTTCAAAACAGGTATAATAACAAAAGATTAATGGTAAATACGTTATTAGATAGAATCCTGGAATTCTCGAAAATGGAAACAGCGAAGGCATCTCGATTGAAATGGCTTCACGATACCATACATGAGTGTCTGGAGACAATATCAAATCTGGGAATGGATACATCGTCATGGGGTCCAATGGTAATTAGAATCACCACAAAGAAATGGGACTCAGAAACCAACAGGCTATTTGAGCAGTCACTAAAACAACCAAATGAAATCCCAGCATTAGGAGAAGTGATGCAGTTCATGCAGACGAGGTTCCAGTCCTTGGAGGCATCGGGGTCAATGCAGAGCAAGGATGCGAGTCCTAGGTACACCTGGGGAAACACGTCCACCATATCATGCCATTACTGCCAACAGGAGCATCGACTTGAACAATGCCTTAAGTTCAAGGGGCTATCAATCAACGACAGAAACAAGGAAGTAAGAGAAAGAAAAATATGTTTTAGGTGTTTAAGACACAACAGCGAGGAAAAATGCTACTCAGCGTACAGGTGTGCAGAATGCGGTTATCCACATCACACTTTACTTCACCAACCGTACAAACCAATAGCAGAGCGGGCAACACAAGCAAGCACAAGAACATCACACACTACAGTATCTAAAAGGAATTGTCAAACCCAAAAGGAAAACCAGGAAGTACTACTAGCAACAGCGATAGTACAAGCACAAGACCTCACTGGCGTACAGCAATTATTAAGAGTACTAGTGGACCCTGGATCACAAGCCTCGTTCATCACAGAAAAGGCAGCACAGCAGTTGAAGCTACCACGACAAAAAGCGAATGCAAGGGTATCAGGAATAGGTGGTTATGATCACACTAACGCAAAAACCAAGATAACGGTTCAATTACATCCAAGACAACCAAGTGAGTATGAGTTAACAACAGAACTAATCATTCTCACAAAGATAACCGAAAATCTACCACTGGCGTCGTTTGAGATGAACAAAGATCCATGGAAGAATGTGCTGTTAGCTGATCCCACGCTGAATAACTCCGGACCAATTGACATACTACTGGGTGCCGAGGAATACGCAAAGATCATACTACCGGGAGTCATGAAAGAAGGAAAATTAGTGGGTCAACAAACCGAATTTGGGTGGGTGATATCCGGGAAAACAAAGCACGGTGTCAACCAAGGCTATCAAATACTGGGCATGGTATCAACAATGGAAGAAGAGACACAACTATCCAAATACTGGGAAATAGAAGAAGCGACCATGGCTAATGGGTTTAATGAAGAAGACAAGAAGTGCGAAGACCATTATAAGGCAAACACTACACGCAGCCCCGATGGAAGATACACAGTCAAGATTCCATTCAAGAAGAATTCGATCAAATGGGGGCGATCCAGACCACTAGCAATAGCCAGGTTGTTGCAACTGGAGAAAAAACTAGCAGCAAACGACAAGATGCGTGAAGAATACAACGCGTTTCTACAAGAATACCTGGATTTGGGTCACATGGAAATGGTACAGGCACACTCAATCGAGGGCACACGCTATTACATACCACACCAACCAGTGATAAAGGAATCCAGTACTACAACGAAGATGAGAGTGGTGTTTGATGCATCAGCCAAAACGACGACCAGCGGAAGTTTAAATGAGATGATGTATGTGGGACCGAGGTTGCAGCCAGACATAGCCGATATATTACTAAGATGGAGAAAACATCAATATGCGTTCACAGCAGATATTAAAAAGATGTACCGCCAAATAAGGATACATCAAGACGATCGCCAGTTCCAGACTATAGTATGGAGATTCGAACGTAATCAGCCGATACGCGAATACCAGCTCAACACAGTAACATATGGAACAGCGGCAGCTCCATACTTAGCCATAAAGACACTACAACAGTTAGCAGAAGACGAAAAAGAAGAGTATCCATACGCAGCACGAGTCACGCTACAAGACTTCTATGTGGACGACATTTTATCTGGTGCTAACAGCATACCTCAAGTAGTACAATTGCAAAAAGAATTAACCAATATGCTAAAAAAAGGAGGGTTCCAGCTACATAAATGGGCAGCCAATAAAGAAGAGATATTAACCACTATTCCCATGGAAGCTAGAGATCCTGCTGTAGCCGAGTTCAACAATGACGACCAGATCAAATCGTTGGGAATAAGATGGATACCAAACCAAGACATCTTTACGTTCAAATTCAAGGATGGCCAAGATAAACCAACCAAACGGAACATTTTGTCGGAAGTGGCCAAGATATTCGACCCTTTGGGTTGGCTGTCACCAATACTCCTAAATGCAAAATTACTCATACAAAGACTCTGGCTATCCAATACAGGCTGGGACGAAGAGGTGGCGGAATCAATCAAGATAGAATGGACAAACTTCAAAATCGATCTCAGTATGGTGGAATACTTACGGATACCTAGATGGATGCAGTACGATCAAGACCAAGAAAAAATAGAACTTCATGGGTTCTGTGATGCATCAGAAAAAGCGTATGGAGCAGTGGTGTACTCAAAAACAGGAAATGGGTGCATAAGTTTATTAATGTCAAAATCAAAAGTCGCCCCAGTACGAACCAGGCAAACGTTACCTAAATTGGAATTGTGTGCAGCAGTGCTACTAGCAAAGGTGCTAAAAAGAGTGACAGAAGCATTACAGATACCAAAAACAACAGTGTACGCGTGGACCGATTCCATGATCACACTCGCATGGATAAAAGGTGACGCAAACAAATGGAAAACCTTCGTGGGAAGTCGAGTGGCACAAATCACAAGCATGACCGCAAAAGAACAATGGAACCATGTGCGTACTAATGATAATCCTGCAGATCTGGTATCGCGAGGAACAACAACATCCAAATTAAAAAACAACACGTTATGGTGGAATGGACCCATATGGCTAAAAACAGATAAATGGAAACACAGTACAAGCGAATATCCTACAACAGAGGTAGAGAGCAAGAAAACTATGACAATAATAGTGAACAATAGGAACGAGCTAGCAGAAAGGTTTTCTTCACTAACACAACTAATTCGAGTGACAGCATACATCATTCGATTCATCAAGCATTGCAAAAAAATTACAGTAGCTGACGAACATTTAACAGTAGAAGAACTCAATACGGCATTAAAGAAACATATACAAGTAACACAACAGAATACATATCCAAGGGAAATACAAAAGTTAAGTAAGAAAGAACAAGTACACAAGGACAGCAAGTTAGAATCGCTCAATCCGTTTCAAGATGAAGACAGTTTACTTAGGGTAGGAGGGAGGTTACGCAATTCTTACTTATCATACAACGAAAAACATCCATACATTCTACCAGCAAACAGCCATCTAACACGACTACTGATTTTGGATGCACATCAAAAAACATTACATGGAGGTCTTCAAATAACATTAGCATATTTAAGAAGAAAATATTGGATTATCACCGGTAGAAGAACAGTTCGAGAAATCATCAACAAGTGCAATACATGCATAAGACATAAGGGACAAACATTACATCAAATAATGGGAGATCTGCCAGCATCCAGAATAACACCATCATCACCGTTCGAACATTGTGGAATTGACTATGCCGGTCCCATACAAGTAAGAGCATGGAAAGGCAGAGGCCATAAATCATACAAAGGATACATTGCAGTGTTTGTATGTCTAGCAACAAGAGCGATTCATTTAGAAGTTGTTAGTGACATGACATCGGAAACATTCATCGCGGCTTTCAGAAGATTTTCAGCAAGACGAGGTGGTTGCCAACACATATACAGCGACAACGGCACCAACTTCGTCGGAGCCAGCAATATGATACAGCAAGAAATTCAACAAATAGTACACAGTAGAGAAGTGCAAGAAACATCGGTGTCAACTGGAACTCAATGGCATTTCATTCCCCCAGCAAGTCCACATATGGGAGGAATTTGGGAAAGTGGAGTTAAGTCCTTAAAACACCATTTAAGAAGAGTAATTGGGGAATCAACACTTACATATGAAGAATTAACTACATTAACTCATCAAATCGAAGCGTGCTTAAATTCAAGACCAATAGGAAAGTCCAGTGATGTAGTAGACGGAGGTACAACACTAACACCCGGTCACTTTCTAATAGGAAAACCAATAATAGAACCATTCGCGAAATCATCAGGTACAATAGAACTCAACTTAAGCAACAGATGGAAAATGGTACAAAACATGAAGAAACAATTCTGGAAAGCATGGACGACGGATTATTTGCATAATTTACAACAACGCTATAAATGGAAAACAAAAGAAGACAATCCAAAGATAAATGATGTATAGTACTCATCAAAGAGGACAACTTGAGTCCAGGGAAATGGCCACTTGCAAAAATCAAAGAATTACATCCATCAGAAGACGGCACTGTACGCATTGTTACCATCCAGAAGGCAGATGGGAAAGCATCAAAAAGGAGTATTCATCAACTAATACCAATCACGACAGAAGAAGGTAACACCGCAGAAAAAAATCAAACAGCAACATCACAACAACACGCATATGGATGCAATCTGAAAACATTCGTTATAAGCATACTAATGCTATTGGTCACAGTAACAGCAGAATACAATATTACATATCCAAAGCCAGGTTTCTACATTGAACACATGGGAGAAGTTCAAATTGAAAGAGGTATATTCCGAATCGATCTACAATACAACAAATCACGAATCAAAGAGGATATAAACGCAGCATTTCTAACGACTAGTAATTTCAAAGAGTTGTGCAAGAACGCAACAGAAATGACAGAAAACGTACAATGTACAGAATTGGTGCAACATATCGAGGATCAAGAAAATCAATTGAGATGGGTACAAGAGGGAATCAACTACATAAGTCAAACTCGTAAAAAAAGAGGTATCTTGGGGAATATATTAACGGCGATATTCGGTGTGAATGACGAAGTATACAAGGACATTGATGCGTTAAACAAGAATCAGCAAGAGTTAATGCGGAATTCAGAAAGACAATCCAAAATAATGTTGTCTACTATATCAAAATTTAAAGAGACAGAAAACCGCATCGAGAAGCAATTAGAGCGCTTCAACACTAAATTAAATGAAGCGATAAAAGCCATAAACCAGATGCAGAAATGGTATAAAACAATAGACGAAAACAGACTAAATATTCACATCTTAAGTACATATCAAACTAGCAGTGAATCTAGTAACAGAAGTACACAATCACTACAGCAAAATAAGAAACATCCACTACAACCAAGGGAACTTTCAAGAACTTATATCAGAAACCCACATCAGAAGTATTATTACATCGGCAGAGCAGAAATTACCAAGCATCCTCAAGATTTTACCACATCCAATAATCAAAGTAACTACAAAACAAACAGTGGAAGTGATTCATGTGTTCGGGTTTTTTCTGGTGGCAGAGATCACGGTATACGTGATTATGAAAGTCACCCCAATTCCTATAAAAATTGAAAATTCTACGTTTTGGACCTTAAATGTCAATGAAGAAATGCTAGCTGTGGACTACAACAATCAACTATATTTCGAAATATCAAATGAAGAATTCAAAGACTGCCTACAAACAAACAAACACAATTTTATATGTGCTCCCACTATGGTGAAGAAAATAGAAGAAAACAAAAATTGCATCATTGACGAAGTCTACAACAGAACAGAAATTAACCAATGCAATATACAACAACATGAGATTCAAGGATTAATTTGGAAGCAACTCTATGCCACCAATACTTGGATGTTCATCACTAATCAGTCCACACGTATCGCTATCTCCTGTAGTGGCGAACGACAGGAAATCACGATCAATGCCACTGGAATTATCAGGATTTCACAAGATTGCCTGTTGAAAACAAAGAAAAGTATACTCAATCCGAAACGGGATAAAAAGTTATCAGTACTAGGTAGCTACATAAAACAGTTTAACAAACCATATAATCATACAAGGTCAACTCAGCAAATAACCAAAGTAATAGAAGAATCAATATTCCATGCAGAAGACTCTTTTAAACAGCTAAAAGACGAAGAAGAAACTCTTAATGCAGATATTCGAAATATCAAATGGCGGTCCACAACATCACAGTCCATTATTACAAGCACGACAACTACCTTACTCATTGCAATTATCTTGGCACTCGTCCTAGGAATAAGATTCTACATCCAGCACAGAAACAAATCACATACCAAGGACAACGATCACGAAGCAGTTCAGTTAGAACCATTATATTCAACTATTCCCGGGGAAACACAAAACTAAAAGATAGATTAGGGCGCGGCTGGCAGAATGTTTAATATCACCATTAAACAGGAAAGGGCGCTGGCCAAATATTAGAGAAATAGTTAATTGGGAAAGAAAGTAGGATTAAGAAATAAAATTACATGGCATTATGTGTAAATGAGGACAATTTGCACACAAC